>NC_029793.2:89567776-89579872 GCF_000816755.2 Arachis ipaensis
ATTTCAGAGGGGCATTTTCGTAGCATCTCTCTGTATCTTTCCCAGGCATCATAAAGAGATTCATTATCTCCTTGTTTAAAGCCTTGGATGTCCAGCCTTAGCTGTGTCATCCATTTTGGAGGGAAGCATTGATTTAGGAATTTTTCTGACAGCTGTTTCCATGTCCTTATGCTAGCCTTAGGTCGGTTATTTAACCACCTCTTAGCTTGGTCTTTTACAACAAATGGAAACAGTAATAATCTGTAAACATCTTGATCTACTTCCTTATCATGTACTGTGTCAGCAATCTGTAAAAACTATGCTAGAAACTCTGTAGGTTCTTCCTGAGGAAGACCGGAATACTGGCAACTTTGCTGCACCATGATAATGAGCTGAGGATTCAACTCAAAGCTACTGACTCCAATGGAGGGTATACAGATACTACTCCCATATGAAGCAGTAGTGGGGTTGGCATATGACCTGAGAGTCCTTCTGGACTGTTCAATTCCACTTAGATCTATGATGGAGAAAAGGGACTTGATATGAATAGCAAATAGAATATATTTTTAATTTTTTATATATTTTTTTGTAAAAAGGGAACGAATAAATAAATAATAAAAGAAAAAGAATAAAATAGTTTGAAATTAAATATAGAATTCGAAAATTAAGAACAAAAAATTTAAGACTAAAATAATTACTTAATTAAGAAGATTTGAAAAACTTTGGATATGATTTTTGAAAAAGATTTTAAATTTTGAAATAGAAATCTGAATTTTAAAAGTAATTTTCGAAAATTCACTTTAAAATAGAGAGAAAAGAAATTTTTTTGATTTTTGAATTTTATGATGAAAGAGAAAAACACACAAAAGACACACAACTTAAAATTTTTAGATCTAATGTTCCTTATTTTCGAAAATTTTGGAGGGAAACACCAAGGAACACCAAACTTAAAAATTTCAAGATCAAAACAAAAGGAAGACTCAAGAACACTTTGAAGACTCACAAGAACAACAAGAACATGAAGATAAAACACCAAACTTAAAATTTTTAGAAAACCGAAATAAAATTTTTGAAAACTAAAGAAAAATCAACAAGAAAACACCAAACTTAAAGTTTGGCACAAGATTTATTCAAAGAAAAATTATTTTCGAAAAAGCTTTTTTAAAAAAGAGGATAGCCAATTACCAAGAACATAAGCACCACGCTCTAGCCAATTGAGCTATAAATTTAAAGTGTTTTAACAAGGTGTTTAATGTATAAAAATATTTTATTTTATTATTATATATTTTTTTTGAATACTGATATTTTGAAAAAGCACAAGAAAAACAAGAAACAACAGAGAACAAGAAAAACCAAAGATCAAACAAGGAAAATAAACAAGAACAACTTGAAGATTAAGGAAGAACAAAGAACATGCAATTCGAAAATTTAAAGAAAAATAAAAACATGCAGTTGACACCAAACTTAAAACATGAAACTAAACTCAGACAGAAGACTAAATCATGAAGTTATTAGTTTTTTTAAAAATTTTTGAAAATAATTAAGAAAAAGGAAATAAGGATTCTAAAATTTTAACAAGAACAATAATAAAAGACTCTGACCCAAAAAACAAAAGTTTCCTAATCTAAGCAACAAGATGAACTGTCAGTTGTTCAAACTCAAACGATCCCCGGCAACGGCGCCAAAAACTTGGTGCACGAATTGTGAATCACACTTTTCACAACTCGTACAACTAACCAGCAAGTGCATTGGGTCGTCCAAGTAATACCTTACGTGAGTAAGGGTCGAATCCCACGGAGATTGTTGGCTTGAAGCAATCTATGGTTATCTGTAACTCTTAGTCAGGATATCAATTATATTTATTAGTTTGAATTGCGAGAAATAAAAGAGCATGAAATAAATACTTGTTCTGCAGTAATGGAGAATATGTTGGAGTTTTGGAGATGCCTTGTCGTCCAAATCTCTGCTTTCCCTCTGTCTTTTTCCTCACGCACGCAATGTTCCTCCTATGGGAAGCTGTATGTTGGTGGCTCACCGTTGTCAATGGCTACCATCCGTCCTCTTAGTGAAAATGGTCCAGGTGCGCTGTCACCGCCCGGCTAATCATCTGTCGGTTCTCACTCATGCTGGAATAGGATCCGTTGGTCCTTTTGCGTCTATCACTACGCCCAACCTTTGTGAGTTTGAAGCTCGTCACAGTCATTCAATCCTTGAATCCTACTCAGAATACCACAGACAAGGTTTAGACTTTTCGGATTCTCAAGAATGCTGCCAATGGATTCTAGCTTATACCACGAAGATTCTGATTAAGGAACCCAAGAGATACTTATTCAATCTAATGTAGAACAGAGGTGGTTGTCAGGCACGCGTTCATCGGTTGAGAATGGTGATGAGTGTCACGGGTCATCACATTCATCATATTAAAGTGCGAATAAATATCTTAGATAGAAACAAGCGTGTTTGAATGGAAAACAGAAGTAATTGTATTAATTCATCGAGACACAGCAGAGCTCGTCACCCCCAATAATGGAGTTTAGAGACTCATGCCATCAAAGAGTACAAAGTTCAGATCTAAAATGTCATGAGGTACAAAATAAATCTCTAAAAGTTGTTTAAATACTAAACTAGTAACCTAGGTTTACAGAAAATGAGTAAACTAAGATAGATAGTGCAGAAATCCAATTCTGGGGCCCACTTGGTGTGTGATGGGGCTGAGACTTAAGCTTTACATGTGCCTAGGCTATTTCTAGAGTTAAACGCCAGGTTGTAACCTGTTTTGGGCGTTTAACTCCAACTTGTAACTTGTTTCTAGCGTTTAACGCTAGACTGCAACATGGAACTGGAGTTGAACGCCAGTTTACGTCATCTATCCTTGAGGAAAGTATGAACTATTATATATTTCTGGAAAGCCCTAGATGTCTACTTTCCAAATCAATTGGAAGCGCACCAATTGGACTTCTGTAGCTCCAGAAAATCCATTCCGAGTGCAGAGAGGTCAGAATCCAACAGCATGAGCAGTCATTTTTCAGCTTGAATAAGATTTTTGCTCAGCTCCCTCAATTTCAGCCAGAAAATACCTGAAATTATAGAAAAACACACAAACTCATAGTAATATCCAGAAATATGAATTTTGCCTAAAAACTAATGAAAATATACTAAAAACTAACTAAAACATACTAAAAACTACATGAAATTAACCCCAAAAAGCGTATAAAATATCCGCTCATTAACTTGCATAATCTACCCCTTTTTCTTATCTAAATGGACCATAAAAAGAGAATAATCTCATTGATTCAATGCAATTTCATGAGCCAAATGATAAATATTATGGTATATTGCTTTGAAATGGGTTGTGTTGAATTTCAGGTGAAAAGAGCAACAAAAAAGGAAGAAAACAACAAATAAAGCTGGGTGTATGAAGCTGGGCATGCCACTTGAAGCTCTGGGCGTGGAACGCCAAGATTTTGAAGCCAATTCTCATCAATGGGCGTGCTACTTGGAGCTCTGGGTGTGGCACACCAAGCCAACATTCCAGCAAAGAAGGTTGAAAAATTTTACATGGGTGTGCCACTTAGTGCTATGGGCGTGGCACGCCAAGTTTGTGAAGCCAAGTCTCAAAGAGGGCGTGCCACTTGGTGTCTTGGGCGTGGCACACTAGACTTAAGTTCCAGAGGAGTAATTTTGAGCCACACTATGGGCGTGGCACGCCAAGAAGTGGGCGTGGCATGCCGGGGCATATGCCAGCCTGACCTCCTCTCATTCAAATGAAGATATCTTGAGCTACAAAACTCCAAATGCAGTGATTCTAGTGCCATTATGAAGTAGACATCCCGGTCTTTCCAACCATATATAATATTTTATAATGTACACTGGAATTGAGGAAGATATTGACCCTGAAAATACAAGGAGAAAAACACATCATTGCAGAGTTACCAGCCTGACCTCTTCATCTTCAAAGAGACATAACTTGAGTTGTAGAGGTCCAAATCTGATTTTGGTGGAGTTGGAAAGCTGACATCAAGAGTTTTCCAATGATATATAACACTCTAGGGTGGACATTAAAACTAGAGGTGAAAAAGGCCATTAA
Source organism: Arachis ipaensis (assembly GCF_000816755.2). NCBI lineage: Eukaryota > Viridiplantae > Streptophyta > Magnoliopsida > Fabales > Fabaceae > Arachis > Arachis ipaensis. The sequence continues at coordinate 89,571,843 of NC_029793.2, forward strand.
TTCAGTATTGCAAAACCTGGGCGTGCCACTTGATATCGAAGGCGTGGCACGCCAGCTCTATTTTCATAATGGGCGTGGCACGCCAGGTTCTGGGCGTGGCACACCAGTTCTAATGGCCAGAGAGAAAGATTTTGAGCATCATTGAAGGCGTGGCACGCCAGAGAGTCGGCGTGGCACGCCATTTTCAAAATATATAGGCGTGGCACGCCGGGCTACTTGACAGATTGACCTATCCACCTTCAAATGGGCATAACTTGAGCTACAGAGATTTAAATGAGTTGATTTTAGAGGCGTTGGAAAGATAACATCCAGGGCTTTTCAGCAATATATAATACGTTATAGTGGACATTCAATTTGAGGCTCAACTAACTCCATCTATTCAGCATTGCAAAGTGGGTCATACTCCAAATGAAAATTTCTATTGGGAGTGGCACTTGAAACCCCATGCCAACTTCTCCCTGAAGATCCCAACCTTCAACCAAGCCCACTCCAACTCTCATTCAAGTTACACTTATCAATCAATCAAGGCCACAAGAAGCATATAGAATAGTTTATTTTCATTTCATTGTAATTTGCTTTTAATTTCATTTAAGTTTGTAATTTAAGAGAGCCTACATAAAGGCCTTTGTTTCATAGAATTAGTCATGTTGGATTGGGAGAGCCTTCGGGCCCTCTCTGTTCACCATCAGCTTCCTTTCTTTTCTTTCTTACTTTTATAAATATCTTTTAGTTATGAATTACTAACTCTTTCCATTGGGAAAGAGAGCTCTATTGCTATTTGAGGGATTGATTGTTTTTATTCTTCTTCTTTTCTTCATCTTCTCTTTGATTTGCTAGAAGGAATTTCATTTTAATGCTAGTGTTCAATCATCTTGGGAAAGAGGTTGAATGCAAAAATGGGTTTCATGGGAACCTTGGAAAAGGAAACATGAAACCATGTTAGAAATCCTTTCTCACACTTGAGTAGTATCTGGGTTTTGGTGTTTGGATATGGTGACATATAATCCTCCCTCTACTTGGATCTATGATGATGTGTGGTATAATCAGGGACCATTCTTCATCTCTTCTCATGAGCAATTAGACCAAGAAATTGGCTATTGATCAAGATTTGAGAGATTGAGTCACCAAGGAATTGTGGCTCAATCAATCATGATTGCCATGAGGTCAATGAGTTGCATGATTGAAGATGAGATGAAGTCAATTAATCCGGAGGATGCAATATCTCTTGATCCCAATGTTTATTTTATCTTTCTTTCTTTTATTTACTTTATGGTTATTAACATTTTCTGCACTTTACAATTCCAACACTTTACTTTCTTGTACTTTACTTTCCTTGCCATTTACTTTCTTGCACTTTATTGCTTTCCTTTACTATCATGCAATTTACATTTTCTTGTTTGATTATCACTCCAATTATGATAGTCTAACTAGGATAATCAATTAACTATTATTTTCTTTAATCTGTTAATCTCTGTGGGATTCGATCCCACTCATAGTGGGTTATTACTTGACGATATTTGGTGCGCTTGCCAAAGAACGGATTCATTTTATATGGGAAGTGAATTTCGGTCATCAAAGCCTAACCATTTAATGACCCACACCCCCTTAATCATTCAGCACCCATTTCTTCCTCTAAGAGCAAGAGAAAGGGAGTAACATGAAGTGAAGAAAGGGATGAACAAAAACCCTTTTTCGCTATTCACTTCCAACTTAAATTGCCCATAACTTTCAATCTGGAGTTCCGATTGACGAGCTGTTTGTGGTCACGCGTTTGTCTCAGAGTCCTCTTCAATTATATCTAAACAAAGTGGTATGTATTTCTCTAATTCATGCCCAGTTCTTCATTCAGTTCTATTTTCACATTTTGGATATGGGTGTTGAGAGATTTTGATGATTTTGGTGATTTAGGTGCAATCTAACATGAGATGATTGTTGTATTTTTCCCCAATCATTAATGGGTAAGGTAAAAATTTTTTTTATACCTTTGTGATTTGCCCAATTTTGTGTGCCCTTGTGCCAAATCATTGAATTGTGTGAATTAGTTGAATTTATGTTGAATTAGAGTTGAATTTATCAAATTGGAGCTCTTGGAACAAACCTTTGGTGGGTAGAATCATTGGGTGTTAATTAGAGTCTTTGGACCTTGAATTTTGGTGGTTTTGAGCTTAGGGAGGAATCGACCAAGGTATGGTTTCGGTTTCTCATAAATAATATATAATGTCTCGTGAAAATATAGGCTAGATGACCATAAGATAGGTTGAAGCATGTATATATATTATAAGTTAGTAATCCTAATAAAAAGATTGATGATTGATGATTTAGATGATGATTGATGAGGATAATGAATGTGAATTGTTGAATGATTGACGGAAGTAAATTTGGATTGCATATTGGTGCAAATTTAGTGGTTTTAATTAGTGCAATATGTGTTTAAGTTGATATGATTGATGATATTGGTGTTTGATAATGATAATGTATTATGATGAAATTATGTTGAATGAGTTTAAGTATTAATATGGTTAAAATGATGATCATGTAAGTAGATGAGTGTGTGATCTTGAGTAGCAATGGATTGTGTTGGTTTCATTAATATTGGAATTTTAGTTTGATTTGTAGAGGAATTTGAAGTGGAAAATGGAAATATTGAGTTTGTACATGTTATGGTCATGGTAGGGAATTGTATTGAGTATATTAGAATTGGGTTGGGTGTAAAAATCATGGTTTAAATTGAGAATTTGGAAAGGTTAAAGGTTTTGGTGTTTTTGGTAAAAGTGGATTTTTGACCAACTTCGTCGAGCCATAACTCGGCTTCCAGATTTCCAAATTGTGTCCAACTTATTTCAAATGAAAATTGGATCCATAAAGTTTATGCTATTTGAAGAACGGATGAAAAATATTTTAAAACGAGAAAGTTATGCGCGTTCGAAGTTCGGTATAAAAATTTGGTTTTCTACTGCTTTTGAAGGAAACAGGGCTCGCATATGCAAGGCATGCACGCGACGCGAGTATTTATTTCTATTTTGGATAATCGCGTACGCGGGATATGGCTGCGTACGTGACTTGGCGAATATTTGTATCCGTGCGTACGCAAAAACTTACTGTTTTGAAAAGTTGTATTTTTCAAGTCTAAGCCAATTCTTTAGCTTCCCAAACTCCTTTTTACACTTGTTTAGAGTCCGTTAGCGAGTTTTTAGCCTTAGAATGAAGGTAAGCTGGTGAAGTAAATGGAGGAAAAATTTGGTGGAGTTTTGTGAAGTTTTAACTAATTTAAGGAAGGGTTGGTGATGTGAGATAAGGAGTGATTGATGAATATGATGATACTGATGATTTATAAATGAAGGAATAATAAATTGAATAACAATAAGATAGATGTGACTGGATAAGAGGCGGTGGCAATGACCACTCGCTCCGGATATATATTGAAGAACTATAGAGATACTGAGAATGTATGAAAAATGAATTGATGATTGAATGATTATGAATGAATTAGAACAATAATAAAAATGAACTTGAATTTGATTGTAATATGCCTCCGGATAAGACGCAGGGGTGTTATCCACTTGCTCTGGGTATGAATTGAGAATGAATGGATGAATGAGAATGAATTGTAATGATACTGAAAATTTATTTCTATTTGTGACTCCGGGTAAGATGCAGTGGGGTTATCCACTTGCTCCGGGTAAGAGTCAATAAGTCGGGTAAGATGCCGTGGTGTTATCCACTTGCTCCGGGAGAGTTCAAGGCTTCGGGTAAGATGCAAGGGTTCTGTTCTATCGCCGCTTGCTCCGGGTCGAGAACTGTAACACCGCCTGGGTAAGAGGCAGTGGTGAGGTTGTCCCCTGCTCCGGGTACGCGGGTAAGATGCAAGGGTTGCGGTGTTGTCCCACTTGCTCTGTGTTTGGTGTTCTGTCCAAGGTTAGCTATCGGACATGTCGGGTTTGGCTTTATAACCGACAAATGAGACTCATCAGCCGTAAGACAAGCATGCATCATGTGCATATGTTTGAATTGCTTGCTTGTGCTCTAATTGGGAATGCCTGTGTGACTTTAATCTGCTTAATTGTTATACGTGCTACCTACATTACTTGTATTCTGATTGTGTTTATCATTGTCTGTTTGCTTGTCTGTGTGGTTCCACCGGAGTTAGAGGTTTTGGAGGAAGCTAGATGATGGAGGGTTAGGTTAAAGTTTTGGTTAAGTTTATGAGCCTTAGAGAACCACCCTTGTTTACGCTTTCTGTTTTAATTCTTTAAGTTTTATAATCTGAGTGTCGGAGTTCTAGGATGGCCTTTGGTTTTCCCAGGACCTTATATCTTATTTATGTGGGCACCGTTACCTTGCTGAGAACCTCCGGTTCTCATACCATATATATATATATATATATTGTTGTTTACAGATGCAGGTCGAGAGGCACCTCGGTAAGCGTCTGGAGTTTATTTTACAAGCGAAGTGTTATAATTGGGACTCTGTATTTGAGCTTATGCTTTATATTCTGTAGTTAGTTTTTCCTCTGTATGTATAATTTTATTTTGTTCCTCTTAGAGGTCGATGTGGAGAAATAGGTTGTTGTTTTATCTGTTTTGGGATATTTTGGGTTATGTATATCTATGTATTTATACTCCGGCTAGCTTTAGCTTTGCAGGTTGAGTTGGGAGTTCGGTATCTTGTAATTCTTAGCATTCTACTCTTTATATACTTATGTATTATCCTTTTTTGTTTTTTCGATTTACGTTCCCGTGAGCAATGCGCTTTTATTTTTGCGACTTTTGTCTAAGCTTTCTTTTAACGCTCCTCGAATATATATTTATTTCACCTATATTATATATATGATTTTACTTTTAGAGGTCGTAACACCTCATCACCTCAGTTTTATGACTATAGCATAAGACTCTACGTAGTAGGGTGTTACACGATGTGAGTATACACTACAGGTTATGCTCCTCGCGTACGCGAGCAAGGGGTCACGTAGAGCCCCCTATTTCTTTTGAAACTTCAATTTTTGATTTCTAAGGCATTCCTCTAGCTTTCAAAACCCTATTTTCTCTTGTTCAAAGCCTGGTAGGTGGATTTTGGGTAATGAAGTATAATGAGGGCTATGCGGAAGGTAACTTGTTGATAAAGAAAGAGATGAGTTGATGTTAAATTATGGCTGATAATGATTATATGAATTTGCTGATGATGATGGCGAAAGTACTATTTATGTTATAAGTTGGATGACTGTATTTGATAATGAATTATGGTTGATTATGATTGTATGATTATTGATTGATAATCTGGTTGTAGCACTTCCAAATATCTGAGATACGAGTTTTCCTGGGTCAAAGCAGTGGCTTGCCACCACGTGCTCCAGGTTGAGAATCGATACTCTGCTGACCCTCTGTCGCAAGTGTGGCCAGACACTGTGAAATTTCCAGATGAGCTCGCCCTCGTGGATAAACACCGGTGTGTGTTATATGATTATAATTGAGAATTACTTGAGTTTTGGGAATGCACGACAGAGGGACAGGCCAATGGTTAGCTACAAAGACTTGTTAGATTGACTTTATAACCGACAGATGAGACTTATCAGTCATAGAACAGGCATGCATCATATGCATTTATGCCTTTGTTTGGTATGCTTTGTTTGGAATGCCTAACTGATTGCATAAACTACTTGCTACCTATTTATCTGCTGTATCTGAATCCTAATTATGATTTTCCTTACATGTAATAATTGTGTTTGAAACAAATGATTCCTGTTCCAGTTAGGAGTTTCAGAGGAGTTGGAAAGGGAAGTATTAGATAATATGAAGATTGATGAGCGGATAATTTATACGCTTTTTGGCATTGTTTTTAGTATGTTTTTAGTAGGATTCAGCCACTTTTAGGGATGTTTTCCTTAGTTTTTATGTTAAATTCACATTTCTGGACTTTACTATGAGTTTGTGTGTTTTTCTATGATTTCAGGTATTTTCTGGCTGAAATTGAGGGACTTGAGCAAAAATCTGATTCAGAGGTTGAAGAAGGACTGCTGATGCTGTTGGATTCTGACCTCCCTGCACTCAAAGTGGATTTTCTGGAGCTATAGAACTCGCAATGGCGCGCTTCCAATTGCGTTGGAAAGTAGACATCCAGGGCTTTCCAGAAATATATAATAGTCCATACTTTGGCCAATAATTGACGACGTAAACTGGCGTTCAACGCCAGCCTTCTGCCCAAATCTGGCGTCCAGCGCCAGAAAAGGATCCAAAACCAGAGTTGAACGCCCAAACTGGCACAGAAACTGGCGTTCAACTCCACAAATGGCCTCTGCACGTGCTACACTTAAGCTCAGCCCAAACACACACCAAGTGGGCCCCGGAAGTGGATTTATGCATCAATTACTTACTCATGTAAACCCTAGTGACTAGTTTATTATAAATAGGATCTTTTACTATTGTATTAGGTATCTTTTGATCATCTTTTGATCTTTTGATCATCTTAGGATCTTAGGATAAGAATTCTAAGTTTGGTGTCTTGCATGTTTTCCTTGCATTAAAAATTTTTTCAAAAAAGTGTTCTTGGTGTTCATCTTGACATTCATAGCATTCTTGCATGCATTCATTGTTTTGATCTAAAAATTTCATGCATTGCATAATTTTCATGTTTTTCATAAAAAATTTCAAAAATAAAAAAAATTATATCTTTCTCTTTTTCTCTCATCAAATTCGAAAATTGAGTTGACTTTTTCAAAAATTTTTAAAAATCAAATTGTTTCTCATGAGTCAAATCAATTTTTCAATTTGAAAATCTTATCTTTTTCAAAATCTTTTTCAAAAATCAAATCTTTTTCAAATTTCTTAGTTATTTTCGAAAATTCCAAAAATATTTTTCAAAAATCTTTTTCTTATTTTATGTCATAATTTTCGAAAATAACAATAGCAATTAATGTTTTGATTCAAAAATTTGAAGTTTGTTACTTACTTGTTAAGAAAGATTCAAACTTTGAATTCTGGAATCATATCTTGTGATTTCTTGTGAATCAAGTCATTAATTGTGATTTTAAAAATCAAATCTTTTTTCAAAAACTAATTTCAATCATATCTTTTCAAAATATCTTCTTATCTTATCTTTTTCAAAAATATCTTTTCAAAATATCTTTTCTAACTTCCTAACTTCTTATCTTTTCAAAATTGGTTTTCAAAAATTTGTTTCAACTAACTAACTAACTTTTTGTTTGTTTCTTAACTTTTTCAAAACTACCTAACTAACTCTCTCTCTCTAATTTTCGAAAATATCTTCCCCTTTTTCAAAAATTTCTTTTTAATTAACTAATTATTTTTATTTTTATTTTTGATTTCAAAAAATTTTCGAAAAAAAAAATACTAAACATTTTTCAAAAACTATTTTAAAAAATCACTAACTCCTTTTCAAAATAATTTTCGAAAATTATACCTCCCCCATCCTATTCTATTTATTCATTCATATCCTAACATCTCATCTCACATCTCTTCCATTCGTACAGTAGTGCTTCTTCCCTTACATCACATTCTTTGTCTCCCCTTCTTTTCTTCCACTCACAAAGGGATCCCTATACTGTGGTATAAAGGATCTCTATTATTATTATTATTATCATTTTTCTGTCCATTCTTCCTTGTCATATGAGAAGGAGCAAGGATAAGAACATTCTTGTGGAAGCAGATCCAGAACCTGAAAGGACTCTGAAGAGAAAATTAAGAGAAGCTAAAATACAACAATCCAGAGAAAACCTTTCAGAAATTTTTGAACAGGAAGAGGAGATGGCAGCCGAAAATAATAATAATATAAGGAAGATGCTTGGTGACTTTACTGCACCTAATTCCAATTTACATGGAAGAAGCATCTCCATTCCTATGACACTGGGAATCTATGGGGTGCAAGCTGCTAAAATCTCACTAGAGATGGCAGATAGCTCAAGAAGACAGGCTTATGGACAAGTAGAAGATGTATTAGTAAAGGTTGAGGGCCTTTACATACCTACTGATTTCATAGTCCTGGATACTGGAAAGGAAGAGGATGAATCCATCGTCCTG
>NC_029793.2:89579916-89684328 GCF_000816755.2 Arachis ipaensis
GTTTCTTGGTGCAATCATGAAGCTGAATGCCAAATTATTTGGCATTGATGCTTGGGAAGTTGAACCTCCCTTGTTCATCAATGAACTAAGTGATCTGGATCAACTGACATTGCCTCCGAAGAGACAGGATCCTGGAAAGTTCATAATACCCTGCACCATAGGCACCATGATCTTTAAAGCTCTGTGTGACCTTGGTTCAGGAATAAACCTCATGCCCCTCTCTGTAATAGAGAAACTGGGAATCTATGGGGTGCAAGCTGCTAAACCCTCCCTTCCCTATATAAAGACCTCCATTCTTCACCAAATTCACACAACACAACCCCTCTACACTCTCCTTAGCCGAAACCACATCTCCCTCCCCCCTCCACATTTCTTCTTCTTCTTCTTCTATTCTTTGGTTTATTGCTCGAGGGCGAGCAATATTCTAAGTTTGGTGTGGTAAAAGCATAGCTTTTTTGTTTTTCCATTACCATTGATGGCACCTAAGACCGGAGAATCCTCTAGAAGAGGGAAAGGGAAGATGAAAGCTTCCACATCCGAGTCATGGGAGATGGAAAGGTTCATCTCCCAAGCCCATCACTAAGAAGAAGATGGAGCAAGCAAGAGAGCCCAGTCATGGAGCTCAAGAGGCGCAGGAAGCTCATCACCATGAGATCTCGGAGATGCCTCAAATGCACTTTCCTCCACAAAACTACTGGGAACAAATCAACACCTCCCTAGAAGAATTGAATTCCCATATGGGACAACTAAGGGTGGAACATCAAGAGCACTCCATCATGCTTCATGAAATAAGAGAAGATCAAAAAACCCTAGTGACTAGTTTATTATAAATAGGACCTTTTACTATTGTATTAGGTATCTTTTGATCATCTTTTGATCTTTTGATCATCTTAGGATCTTAGGATCATCTTTGGATGCTCAAAAACACCATTATCACTTTATATCTGCCTGACTGAGATTTACAAGGTGACCATAGCTTGCTTCATACCAACAATCTCCGTGGGATTCGACCCTTACTCACGTAAGGTATTACTTGGACGACCCAGTGCACTTGCTGGTTAGTTGTATCGAAGTTGTGACAATTATGAATTAAGATCAAGAGCACCAAGCTTTGGAGCCATTACCAGGATTTGTTCGAGCCTGGAGATCACAATTTCGTGCACCAAAGATCCTTAGTTAGTTACCAAATCTATTTTGGTTTAGTCATGCTTTATAAGATTTAATTCATATGTCGGAAGTTCTAGGATCACCTTCGCCTTTTTCAAAACATTATATGTTAGAGATGTGGGCACCGTTACCATGCTGAGAACCTCTGGTTCTCACCCCATGCATATTTTATGGTTTTCAGATGCAGGACGTGAGGCACCTCGTTGAGGCATTCTGGGAGCTTCTTACAGTGAAGATCTTTTCCACTTTGGGACATTATTTTGGTTATGTTTATATATGTAGATACTTATTATCTCCACTGCATATGTATATAATGTTCTATCCCTTTTAGAGGTTATTTTGGAGAAACAAGTTCTATAAACTCTGTATTTTGGGCTTGTTTTGGGTTGTCTTGTATATATGTATATATACCTATATGCTCTGGCCGGTTTAACTTCGTAAGCTAAGTCTTGAGCTTTGTTATTTGTATTTTGGAACTTTTTAGTATATAATCATGTTTAGCTTACTCTTATCTCGTTTACGTTTACCGCTTACGTTGACGAGAGTGTTGCGCTTTTCTGTTTAACGCTTTTGTTTTAAACTTTTCTTCAAAGGCTCCTAGATATATACCACTTCGGGACATCTGGTATCAGAGCCTGATGGGGAAGTAGGAATAGTAATATTATCATTAAACTATCTCTGAGGTTCATGGATCTGGAAATTCTTTTTACTGTTCATGTTCTTATTTTTACTTGTCATGTTTTTTCCTTTATATATCAGAACAACTGCTCTTTAAATCTGGAAGCATAGGCTGTTTAATTTTATCACTTAAAGGAACTGTAGCAGTAAGACCCTTGTTGATGGGCAGTAAGACTAATTTGACAATGTTCTTGAAAGTGATAAGATCCAAACGTAAGAACTCCTGGTGGCTATAGATTTAAAAAAAAAAAAAAGAGTTAAAACCCCAGATCCAAAAATTTGAGTGATAGTTTAGTGATAATATTTATATTCTTTCTGAACCAAAGGAGGGCAATGATATCAGATTTTATGAAAATATGTCTAAACTCTTCCGCTCTCTTTCTAGACGCCTTTCTTTTTCTTCTCCTTCTTCCTCCTCCATATCTCCAATCCATTCTTCCTCCAATCCTCTTACGGAGAAAGTGGCTAGACCTGACGAACTTTCTCCCAAACACAATATCTTTGAAGAAGAAGTTTGCTTCGAAGATATCAATCAAGCCATCGATAATTGGGAGATACCCAAAATACCCCAAGATGAGCTTTATGTCCCTGACGACAACAAAAGAAAATCAGACTATATCATCAAAACCGCTGAAAATAATATTCCTCTGGGACCAGATTCCGGTGAGGAATTTCATCTCTTAACCAAACAATTTGTCAGAGAACATGCCCGCCACTACAGATATCTTCACATAGGGTGTGTTCAAGTTGCAGTCAAGCCTCTCATCCGAGAAGGCTTGAATGCTTCCATCCTCATGTGTCTTAGAGATATTAGACATAATGATTTCCAAGAATCCCTTATCGGAACAGTTGAAACAAGTCTTGGACATGGTCCAGTTTATTTCAACTGTTTTCCTAACAAAACGGTCAGCTTATTAGACACCAACATCCTTGACTCTCTCTTCCTGAACATCCGAATTCATGGTCTTAACATGAAGGAAGGATCCATTCCAGCCACTTTAATCTATAGGATTCAATACAAGGTTATGAATACTTGTAATTCTAGGGTCCTTCTTAAATCCCAAGATCGTGAAACTACTTTGTTTGTCACTGACATGACAAAGGCCAACGTCATGGTTCCAAGGCTCATAAGGTGGGATGAAATTGATCTCCCCCAGTCATGGTCTATTGACAGAGCTATCCCTACACAACCTAGACAAGCACCTCTCTTACGAGAAATAAAACAGGATGAATCAGGGAAAGTAGAAATTTTCTTCGACAGACGAAATTCTTTTTCCTCCAGGTCTGAAGCAGGGACATCTAATGATTTTGCTTCAGCAAGAAGGTCTTTTTCCGTAACTTCTCAATCTCAGTTTTCAAAATTCTCAAAACCAATACATTCTGAAATCAATATTTCGAGATTTCAAAATAATTCAAACATTTCTCAACCAGTTTATCAAACCGATGATAAGCATTCAGATGATGATATTGAGATAGAATCTTTCATTCAGTCTCCAACATACTCATCTATGCAGGGTGCTCAATATTCTTCTATGAATAATGCCTAATGAGTAGCACAGAATTCATCATAGATAGAGAAGCTTTACGTAAAAACCTTGATTCTGAGGAATATGACCTCCACAGAGAATGGTATTTACGTACACATACAGCTGCTCAAATTGCATCATTCAAAGAAAAATATTACAATTTTCTAAAAGAAGTTAAGATGCATATTCCCTTCTTTGAATGATTTCATGCTTATTCCATCAAAAACAATCTTGTTTATCCTTTCAAAAACAAAGAAAACCTGCTTTCAGCAAATGTTATTTCAACTTGGAAGGTTAAAGATGGGAATTTAGTTAGATCTGAGTTTCCTCCAAAAGGACCCTTTGTAATTTCAAACACGGAAAGACATAATCCTGTTATGGCATCTCCTTTTAAATCAAAAAATATTGATGAAGCTGTCACCCCAAAAGATATTAAAAATCTTATTGAACAATCAAATTACACCAATAGATTTTTACAATGTCTAGGTGACAACCTTTCATCTTCGGGATCTACTTTTTCTTTGAAAACTGTTTCTGAAGCCTCTACTTCTAAAAGTATTGAGAAACCCCTTTTTAAACCTTTTAAAATTAGTAGTAAGGCAAAGCAAAGTCTTAAAACTTCCATTTTAAAACAAAATTCTGGTGATTCAGAAGTTATTCAAAAAATTGACCAACTTTTAAACCGTTTCTCTACTGTCCCTGAAACTCCTAACTCTGGTGAGTCTACTTCTTGTATTCAAACACGCTCATCCAAAGCCGTTAATGCCCTTTGTCATGAGTCCAATGACTCCTTCTCCGAATAGAGTGATGATTCCCACAAATCATCCCTCAAGATCAGCCCTATTCTGACAAACTCCCTAACCAAGTGGAAGGGTTTAACCAAACCCTCTGCGTATGGTTATAATCGTGTATCCGCTCCCGATCTAGCTCTCGAAGAAAGGGAACTAGGTTTTGTCAGCTTCAATGCCAATAATGTCTATGAATGGAACATAGATGGTAAAACTGAATATAACATCATGAGTATGCTTCAGCATATGACTATGGTAGGCACAGCCTATCAATCGGCCCATGAGACTTCTGAGGAAGCAATAGCCAATGTTATTGTTTCCGGCTTCAGTGGCCAACTCAAAGGATGGTGGGATAACTACCTTTCAGATAACCAAAAACACCCAATCTTCTCTGCCATAAAAGTCAATGATCAGAATAAACCTATCATTGGTGATGACGGAGAACCCATCCCCGATGCTGTTAATACCCTGATCTTTACCATAGCAAGCCATTTCATTGGTGATCCATCTCTTTGGAAAGATCGTTCAGCTAAACTACTTTCCAATCTCAGATGCAAAACTTTTTCTGATTTCCGGTGGTATAAAGACACCTTTCTTACTAGGGTTTACACCAGAGAAGACAGTCAACAACCTTTTTGGAAAGAAAAGTTCCTTGCTGGTCTCCCAAAATCCCTAGGAGATAAAGTAAGGGACAAAATACGTAGCTTAACCCCGGATGGGATAATACCCTATGACGAGTTAAGTTATGGTCAACTGGTTTTTTTTATCCAGAAGGTTGCTCTAAAGATTTGTCAAGATGACAAAATCCAAAGGCAACTTGCTCGAGAGAAAAACCAAAATTGTATTGATCTGGGAACCTTCTGCGAACAATTCGGTCTTCCTGCTTGTCATCCAAGGAAATCCAAAAGACCATCCAATCGAAAAGTTTTTATTAAACCCAATCCTGAAAAGAATTTCAGAAGATCTAGAAAAGGTTTTCAAAACCCTAAAAATGAAAAGAATTTCCAAAAGAATTTCCAAAATTACCCACAAAAGAACCCCATTATTTGCTATACATGTAAGAAACCTGGACATATTAGCAAATACTGCCGGATAAAAAGAAAGATTAATAATCTAAACCTTGATCCTTTGATTGAGGAACAGATTAATAATCTGATGTTAGAAAGTTCAGAAAATGATTCTGACCGAGAATCTTTGGATGATATCAATAACATTGAAATCGATGACATTGATTCATCCTCAGATTCAGATGTCAAGCAAATTGGTGTTTTATCCAAAGATCAAGATCTCCTATTTGATGCTATTGATGCTATTGAGGCTATTGATAATCCTGAACAAAAGAAAAACTTCCTTGTGAAACTAAAAAAATCTTTACAAAAGGAGAAAAAACCCAAAAATTTGGTCCTTAGCAATAAATATGATGTTAAACCCATTTTCAAAAAATTAGAAAAACAAGTTATTCGTCCCATAACTATTCAAGATCTCCAGTCTGAGGTCAACAACCTCAAAAGAGAAATTAAAGAAATCAAGAGAAACCAAGACAATCATCAACTTATTCTCTCTCAATTAATGCAAGAGGAAGAATCTGGTGATGAAGAACTTGATCTCCTTTTAAATCAAACAGAGTGTTCTAAGGAACAAGAAAATAAAATTACTGATGACAATGAGGGAAAAGAAATTTTGAGAATTATCAATGTATTTTCTTTTATGAAACATCGTGTTCATGTCCGTATTGTCGTCAAAGATTTTGTTTTCGACACCATTGCACTCTTTGATTCAGGAGCAGATTCAAACTGTATTAGGGAAGGTCTGATCCCCACAAAATATTTCGAAAAATCTACTGAGCACCTTAGCTCAATAACGGGCGAAAGGCTAAGTGTCAATTTTAAATTAACAGATGTTTTTGTTGAAAAGGGTAATATCAGAATTCCCACCGAATTTATTATTGCAAAAGATATCAAAAATGATGTGGTCTTGGGGACACCTTTCATAATCCTTTTGTTTCCTTATCTAGCAGACTTTCCGGGACTTACCTCTTTTGTTGGAGGACAAGTAACTTTTTTTGAGTTCCTGGATTCACCAAAACAAAAATCTTTAAACCTTATTGAATCCAAGACAAGACAGATTTGTTTCTTAAAAGAAGAAATTTCTTTTAAAACCCTTGAATCCCAACTCTCCCAACCAAAAATTCAAGACAAAATTAAGAATCTTTTGAATCAAATTGAGAAGTCTATTTGTTCAGATTTGCCTCATGCTTTCTGGAATAGGAAAGAACACGTTGTTGATCTTCCCTATGAAAAAAATTTCAAAGAATAAAAAATCCCTACAAAAGCCCGTCCCATTCAAATGAATGAGCAGCTTTTGCAGCATTGTCAAAAAGAAATAAAAGATCTTTTGGATAAAGGCTTAATTCGTCCTAGCAAGAGTCCTTGGTCTTGCTCTGCTTTTTATGTTAATAAGCAAGCAGAGATAGAATGAGGAACTCCTAGGCTTGTCATCAATTACAAACCTTTGAACGAAGCCTTACAATGGATCCGTTATCCTATTCCAAACAAAAAAGATTTGCTTAATAGATTAAACTCTGCAAACATTTTTTCAAAATTTGATATGAAATCTGGTTTTTGGCAGATCAAAATCACCGAATCAGACCGATACAAAACAGCATTTACAGTTCCATTTGGACAATACGAATGGAATGTAATGCCCTTTGGTCTGAAAAACGCCCCATCCGAATTTCAAAAAATTATGAACGATATCTTCAATCCATATTCAAACTTTGCAATCATTTACATTGATGATGTTTTAATCTTTTCCCAATCTTTACATGAACACTTCAAGCATGTTAAAACTTTTATGTACATCATCCAAAAAAACGGTCTTGCTGTCTCTAAGTCAAAAATTGTTCTCTTCCAAACAAAAATCCGATTCCTTGGTCATATAATCTTCCAAGGCACTATAACTCCAATTGAGAGATCAATTTTGTTTGCAGAAAAGTTTCCAGATTATATCCTTGATAAACCTCAGCTCCAGAGGTTCCTAGGATGTCTCAATTATGTTTCGGAGTTCATTCCAAACCTTAACAAACTCATTAAGCCTCTCCATGATAGGCTTAAGAAAAATCCTCCACCTTGGACAGAAAAATATTCTGATATTATCAGGTTCCTTAAAACCAAAGTCCGCAATCTTCCTTGTCTTTACTTACCTGTTCCTCATGCATTCAAAATAGTGGAAACAGATGCATCAGATTTAGGATATGGCGGTATCCTAAAACAAAAATTGCATGATAAAGAATGTATCATTGCATTTACATCCAAACATTGGAATAGTACTCAACAAAAATATTCCACTATCAAAAAAGAAATTTTGGCCATTGTTTTATGCATCACAAAATTTCAATCTGACTTACTCAATCAAAAATTTTTAGTCCGAGTTGATTGTAAATCGGCTAAAGATGTTTTACAAAATGATGTTAAAAATCTTGCATCAAAACAAGTGTTTGCCAGGTGGTAAGCTATTTTAAGTGTCTTTGATTTTGATATTGAGCACATCAAGGGCAACTCAAACTCTCTCCCTGACTTTCTCAGACGTGAATATTTGCAGGGAGATAAGCAGAAAGACGATGCCTAAAAAGGCAACCTTAGCCTCAGCAAGAGGCAGAGGCATTCGCCTAGCCCTACCAGGGTCAACCAGAAGATCTGGGTCTAGCACCCCAACAGAGTCATCTACCCAACAACTCACTCAACAATCTGGGTCATCTACCCAACAACCCACCCAAAAATCTTTTGAACCAAAAGACAATCAAGCCAAACAATCCAAAGCAGACTATGCCATCCCAATCGAAACCCTCCTGGCCTTACAGGACCAAGGTCTCACTAAACTCAACAAAAAATCTTGGGCTGATCTTTGCAGTGAGTCAGATGAAGAAATTGACCTATCTCAATTGATATCCCAAGTAGCCAATCGTAAAACAGTCATCCAAAAAGGAAAAGAAAAATCTGTCGTCTCGACACCCCCAACATCCTCAACCACTACTAAAACTCAAAAAACCCAACAATTACGTATTTACAAACAAAACCGCAAATATTATCCACATAGAACCTGAATTCTGGGATAGCTCCCCAAACAAAGTCATCCCAAAAATTTTCCCTACTGAATTCCACTTCAGACCCTTAGCAGCTAACAAAACTCGCCAATTTTACGAATTCATCTTAATAGATACTGACTCAGTATCTATTAAACATTACAAAGATAAAACCAATCCTGAATTTATCACCCATTCAACCATCCAAATTCTAAAAATTTTGTCCCCAAAGCAATTTGGGAACAACCTAAACAAAATTCAAAAATTTTCTCAAAATTATGACCCAATAGGTTTTAATTATTGGGACTACATGGAAGCCTGGACTAAAGTATTTTGGTTTCAAAATACTCAGTTCAGACATTCATGGTTAATTTACTTTAAAAGAAAAACCAATTATGTTTTTCCAAATTGGTTCTACCAATGGTGGGACTTCTTTAGACCAATCCAAGAAATTTTACCCTCACCAACAGATGAAGGGTATAAACTTTTTCAATCAAACTTTAACAGTCAGGAAACATGTGTTCCTGTAATGTTAAAATTTTTCTCAACATTTTCTTTGGCATGGGTATTCTCATGGCAGTACAAATATGCAAAACCAAACCACCCCAGATCATTTCCAATCCTACAAAGGCATGGTTATGTCAAATGGTGGTCTCAATTTGATGCCTCAATGGCCTACCCAGAGAAGGTCAGAGAATGGTTCAAATCCAATCCGGAAAGTCAAAAGATTTCAGATCCAGAAACTACCCTATTCCTCAATCAAAAAGCCCAAATTGCTGCAGCCCTCGCAGGAGCTCAATCAAAAGAAACTCTAGCAAAACATCTTCAGCAAATCATGCAGATGATTGAAGAAGACAAAAAACACAAAGATGATCCCACTTCCTCAGCAGAATCCTCAAGCAGTTATAACCAGAATGAAGACGACTGCTTTGGTATCGACCTAGGAGAGGATTAGTCTTTAATCTTCAAAATCCATGTAATCAAAAAATCCATTGTTAACTTGTACTGTAGAAATAGTACCGGTAATGTGCACCTGTTCTGTAGAAACAGTAGAATCTCCAATTATAAAAGGAAGCCTTGCATTCATTAAGAGGCACCCTTTAGTTTACACATCATAGAGAAAAGTTAGAGTGAGAGGCTCTGAGAGTTCCCTTGTAAGCTCTCCAGCTCTTCTTCTTCCCTATTCCAATCTTTCAATAAAACTCTCAATCAGTTTTTTTTTTATTTTCAGTTCTTTATTTTCAAGTTTCCATATTTACTTTTCTGCAGCTGCATATGTGTGCGGACTACCGCCACATCTAACTTCATACTAACAAGCATATGCGTGCAGACTACCGCCGCATCTAACTTCATATTTACTTTCTTGTTCTTGCATCCATCATACTGCATTCATCATAACCTCCTTATATTATTTAAATACTTTTACTTTTAGAGGTCATAATACCTCACCACCTCTGTCTTATGACTTAAGCATAAAGTTCTGTGTGGTAGGGTGTTACACTAACCATATAGTCTACTCGTTACATCACTCCCTAGTTAGCTACTTTGAGCCTCCTATATCTTTTTTATTTAAAAATAGCACATTACAGGCCTAAGATGAGAAACTAATAAATTGTCTTAAGCCTAACTCTCTAGGTAACTTAGGATGTTACATGTGCTTAAACTCAAAAATACTTTTGCGTGGAAACATACAATAGTCAAAGTATGAGCGAGGATTGTACATTAGGAAAAAAAATAATGAAAAATTAGTAAATTGAAAAAATATATATATATATAGCCATGGAAAAATGATTTATGTAAATGTAAAGCCATATGATTTTGAATAGGATAAATTGGGATAGTTTAGATTAAAGCTTAGCATACATACCTAAATCCTTAGAAAAGTAGGCCCTTTTAGCTCATTTTTCCTAAATTTTACCACACCTTACCTTGGCCATGTTTCAAATTTGATAAAGTCCTCTTGATTGTGTATGCATGTGATATTTTATGGTAAATCTTAGGAGGACAAGCAAAGGAGAGTGTAAGAACCGCGACTAATTAACCGATTAATTAATTAAATAAATTTCCCAAAATAGCATCTGAAAATTTAGAATGTTAATTAAAAAAATTTAAGTTTGATTTTTGGACTCAGTAGATTTTTCTAAGTTGAAAAATGTAAATTTCTGCGAAAAATAACGTAAAAACGCGTATCGGTAAATTAGCTGGCAGTACCAGCTTAAACCTGTCCGGTACTGTGTGAGAGCAGTAAAAAACTATAGAAAAACTTAGAAAAATAATTAAAGTTAAAAACCGAGCATTAATTTTAAAGGTTTGGCCCAAAATTAAGCCAAACGGGCTAAAAACACTAACGGGTTGGACCGGGTCTAAGTTGGGTCCAAACCTAACATACATAAAGCACGAGAACAACCCTAACACAGCCCATAACATCACAAAACACTAATTGCATGCTGGAATGAGTTGAGAGAAGAAAAGGGCAAAGTTACTATTCACCACCAACTTCCGGTGGCCATAACTCGAGTTACTTCGATTTGCGTGCCGTTTGTGGCTACCCAAAGCTCTCGTCGAGCCCGTTAGTTTCATTTAACCAAAGTGGTAAGAATATCGAGAATCTCTGCCCATTTTTCTTCCCTTGTGAAATTTGAATTTAAGGTTTTGGTATTGAGTAAAATTTTGTGTTTTGGTTGTTTAGGTACTAACCATTAGTGAGGAATTGTTGGGTTCTATCCCAAATTTTAGTGGATAAGATAAGGTTTCTCAAAAAACCTTGTATTTTGGTATATTGTGAATATTAGATTTTAATTTTTATGAAATATGTGATGTTAGTTTGAGCATTGGTGCTTGTTGGAGTTGTCTGGGATAATTGGAAGCAGTTGGATTGGAATTGGTGGCTTGATTGTGGTCGAAAGCTTGTTTGGGCTCAATTTGGTGTATTATGCATATTGGAAATTGGCCAAGGTATGGTTTTGATTTTCCTTATGTAATATGTAATATTTCTGGATGCTTAGGCTAGTGGACCATAGGATAGGTTTGAATTGTTGATAATACATTACGATTATTGATGCTTGTGATGATTTGAAGACTTGTGATGAGAATTGTTGATGTTGATCTTGGAATTGTTGTAATTATGAGAATTTATAATATGGTATGATAAGTGATGCTTAGGAGTAGTGAGATTGTGTTAAAGTTGTTGATATTGGAATTTTGATATAGAAATTACCAAATTATTTAATTTATGGTGGATGAATTGATTGACATAGGTGTTGAATTGGTTGATTTGTAATGGAAAGGTAAAGTGTAGTATTTAGTGGTGTTTTGTGGTGAAATAGAATAGGCTTTGATTTGGTTTGACTGTGAATTTTGGAAGTTTGAGAACCTAGCTAATTTTTGGTAAAAATCAGTTTTTAGTGAACTTTGGTGGATTATAACTTAATCCTTTGTTTTTGAAATTGCCTGAAATTTGCTTTAAATTAAAGATGATTCAAAGAGCTTTAAATTGATATAAAGTTTGATGAAAATAGATTTTTGTAGAGGAAGTTATGAACGTTTAAAGTTTGGTGTTTAAAACTGAATTCTGCAACTTTACAAAATTTTCAAAATCTGGAGGGGCATGCGTATGCGAGCACCCCTATATGCGGGCGTGCATCTCTGCTAGGCCCTCATGCGTACGTGGCCTATGCATGCGTATGCGAGATGGGCCAACAGCAGGGATGCGTACGCGGCCTCATGCACCATATGCGGGTGATGGTTTCTGTCCAGCACCCCCATGTACGCGACTCATGGATGCATACGCATGATGGTCCAAAACTGAAGTGTGCGTACGCACATGCCCTGCTTTGCTGAAAAATCATTTTTCTCTCGTCTTCAATATTCTCTAGCTTTCCAAACATTCTTTAAGTACTGTTTAGGAATACTATCTAGTACTTAGGCTCTAATACTCCTGATGATGAGTTAGTGACTTAATTTAATGAATTTCTGTATGAATCTAGAAGACGAAGAGTTAGGTTTCTGGAGTACTGAGGATGGAATTAGTTGAGTCAAAAGGCGGAGTACTATAACAATGATTGTGCGATGGATTGTGGAATTATGGACCGCTGATGGTTGAGACGAGTCTAAGACTCGAGATTAAAGTGATGACTTTACTGAGTACTAAAAATAACTTTTGAAAACCACTGATATGTTGTTTTATATTGAGATTGTGGAGACACTATGCGCTTGGAAAGGATGGTGGTTGATGAGCGGATATTTTATACGCTTTTTGGGGATAATTTCATATAGTTTAGAGTATGTTTTAGTTAGTTTTTAGTCTATTTCTAGTAGTTTTTAGGAAAAATTCATATTTCTAGACTTTACTATGAGTTGTGTGTTTTTCTATAATTTCAGGTATTTTTCTGGCTGAAATTGAAGGAGCTGAGCAAAAATCTGATTCAGGCTGAAAAAGGACTGCTGATGCTGTTGGATTCTGACCTCCCTGCACTCAAATTGGATTTTATGGAGATACAGAACTCGAAATGGCATGCTTCCAATTTCATTGGAAATTAGACATCCAGGGCTTTCCAAAAATATATAATAGTCTATACTTTGCACAAGGATAGATGACGTAAACTGGCGTTCAACGCCAGTTCTCTGCCCAATTCTGGCATCCAGCGCCAGAAAAGGATCAAAAACTGGAGTTGAACGCCCAAATTGGCATAAAAACTGGCATTCAACTCCACAAATGGCCTCTGCACGTGACTCACTTAAATCTCAGCCCCAGCACACACCAAGTGGGCCCCAGAAGTGGATATCTGCATCATCCATCATAGTCCACTCATATTTTGTAACCCTAGGCTACTAGTTTAGTATTTAAACAACTTTTAGAGACTTATTTGAGACCTCATGACATTTCAGATCAAAACTTTGTATTCCCCGACGGCATGAGTCTCTAAACCCCATTGTTGGGGGTGAGGAGCTCTGCAACTCTTGGGAAAAGTTGGTCAATGCTTTCTTGGCCAAATTTTTTCCACCTCAAAAGTTGAGCAAGCTTAGAGTGGAAGTCCAAACCTTCAGACAGAAGGAAGGTGAATCCCTCTATGAAGCTTGGGAAAGATACAAGCAATTGATCAGAAGGTGTCCTTCTGACATGTTTTCAGAATGGAGCATCATATGTATATTCTATGATGGTCTGTCTGAATTGTCCAAGATGTCATTGGACCACTCTGCTGGGGGATCTCTTCATCTGAAAAAGACGCCTGCAGAAGCCTATGAACTCATTGAAATGGTTGCAAATAACCAGTTCATGTACACTTCTGAAAGGAATCCTATGAATAATGGGACAACTCAGAAGAAAGGAGTTCTTGAGATTGATACTCTAAATGCAATATTGGCTCAGAATAAAATATTGACTCAGCAAGTCAATATGATTTCTCAGAGTTTGTCTGGAATACAAGCTGCAACAGGCAGTACTAAGGAAGCTTCCTCTGAAGAAGAAGCCTATGACCCTGAGAATCCTACAATGGAAAAGGTGAATTACATGGGAGAATCCTATGGAAATACCTATAATCCTTCATGGAGGAATCATCCAAATTTCTCATGGAAGGATCAACAGAAGGCTAATCAAGGCTTCAGTAACAATAATAGTGGGAGAAATAGGTTTGGCAATAGCAAACCTTTTCCATCATCTTCTCAGAAACAGACAGAGAATTCTAAGCAGAGCCACTCTGACTTAGCAACTGTAGTCTCTGATCTATCTAAGACCACTCTCAGTTTTATGACTGATGTGATGCACGGAAACTTGTCTCTCAACAAATCTCCCTTCGGCAAGTATACCGAATTGTCGTCAAGTAAAAACTCACAATAGAGTGAGGTCGAATCCCATAGGGATTGATTGGTCAAGCAACTTTAATTGGAGGAATGTTCTAGTTGAGCTAAGCAGAAGTTGATTTGAGAGTTGCAGAAAATTAAATGGCGGAAAAGTAAATAGTAGAAAATGTAAATGCTGGAAATAAAGAACTGAATATAAATGACAGAAAATAAATTGCAAAATCTTAAATAGGGAATGGAGAATTCAGCATAAAAGTAAATGGCAGAAAGTAAAGAGAATGGGTAAGATCAGAAATGGGAAATTCATTGGGCTCAGGAGATGTTGCATTCTCCGGATCAAGTTCATTTTCATCTCTTCCTTAATCAATGCATTCATTGATCTCCTTGGCAATCTTAAGTGATTGAATTCCAATTCCTTGGTAATTCAATCTCTCAAATCTTGATCAATAGCCAATTCCTTGGTCTAATTGCTCATGAGAAGAGATGAAGTATGGTCACTGATTATACCACATGTATTTCCAAATCAAAGTATTGGAAGAATTATATGTCACCATATCCGTCCAAACCCCAATTTGGTCCAACATGAGAAAGCATTTCTAGCATGATCTCTTCATTCCTCTTCCAAGGTTCCGAAGAAATCCATGTATGAATAGCTTCTTTTCCAAGATAACTACCCAATTGGATGAAGATTGAAAGCTTTCTAGTAAAATCAAGAGAAAAAAAAGAGGAAGAATAATGAAAACTATTATTGATCCATCAAATTACAACAGAGCTCCCTAACCTAATGAAAGGGCTTTAGTTGTTCATAGCTCTGGGAATGGAAAGCAAAGATGAAAAATACATTCTGAAAGTAAAACTAGAAGTTGCAGAGAAAGTAAAATTATACAGAGAGTGGTTCTCTCAATCCCCAAAAGCTCCTCTCTATTTCAAAACTACTCCTATATATACTACTCTTCTGATCTTCTAGTTGGCTCTTGAAGTCTTGGATATGGGCCTTTGGATCTTGAGTTTGAAGCAGTTATCATCTTCAGTGGGCTTAGCTTTGCTTGCAAAAAAAGTGTGAGTTAGGCATGGACGTTAGTTAGGACGTTAGTGGTGTTAACGTTAAGTGAAAATGTGGGTTCGAGAACGTTAGTGACGATCACCTTTTTCACTAACGTTCCTAACCAAAATGGTCCACGTTAACTTCAACGTTAGTGGTACTAACGTGACCACTAACGTTGCCTCTTGGTCATTCACAAACGTTATTGGCATTCACCTTTTTCAATATCGTTTGCTTGTTGCCCTTCCTCCCTACGTTAGAGTCCACGTTAGTTTAGCTAACGTGACTCTTAACGTGGGTATACCTCAGCTTCGAGAGCGTTAGTGACACTTACCTTTGTCACTAATGCTCCAAACAACCCTCCTTCCCACGTTAGAGTTCACGTTAATTAGGTTAACGTGACTACTAACGTGGTAGTGATAGCCATCTCCAACGTTAGTGACAAAGGTGAGTGTCACTAACGTTGGCTTATCAACTCTTTCTCTACGTTAGCTTCCACGTTAATGTAATTAACGTGGGCAATAGTGGCTCAATCCAACGTTAGTGACAAAGGTGAGTGTTACTAACGTTGGCCATTCCTTGTTACTTCCACGTTAGAGTTCACGTTAATGTAGTTAACGTGACTCTTAACGTGGCTAGGTGTGCCCCTCTCCAACGTTAGTGGCATTCACTTTTACCACTAACGTTGGAGCTCCCCTTCTCCTCTACGTTATCTTCCACGTTAATGTAATTAACGTGGCAACTAACGTGGGCTAAAATGGCTTTCGAGGGCGTTATTGGTGTTCACTTTTCTTATTAACGTTGCAAGCTAGCCTCCCTTCCACGTTAATGGTCACATTAGTTAGACTAACGTGGCTATTAACGTGGCATCTTCCTTGCTTCCTTTGTCCTGAAATCAAGCAGGTAAAGTGCATCAAAGCTAGGTTCTAACTCATGAGATCATGCATAATCTATTTTATCATTCAATTCATGCATAATTCTCACAAAATCATGTAAAATTCACAATGTTTTCTTGAATCAAGATGTAAGTTATTATCTACCCAAAACTTGCTTATTAACTAAGAAAATGCATGAAACTACCTTAAAACAGTAAAGAAAAGGTCAGTAAAACTGGCCAAAATACCCTGGCATCATGAAGCAAGGTCCTCCATTAGAAATTTGGAGGTACAAGTGGGTTAGCTGAGTAAAAGATTTACTGAACCCCTTCCTAGTACTCTCCCAAGCAATACAGAAGAGAATCCAAAAAGAGAGTGCAAGGCCATAAATATAACCAGCATGGCCGAACCTATAGAGGAGGGAAAGGCAGTGATTTCCAGTAAAGAAGATCTCAATGGATGTCCACTGGCCTCCAAGGAGTTCCCTAATAAGGAACCAAAGGAATCTGAGACTCATACAGAGACCATAGAGATTTCACTGAACTTACTGTTGCCATTCATGAGCTTTGATGAGTATTCTTCCTCTGAAGAGGATGAAGATATTGCTGAAAAGCAAGTTGCTCAATATCTGGGAGCAATCATGAAGTTTAATGCCAAGTTATTTGGTAATGAGACTTGGGAGGATAAACTCCCATTGCTCATCAATGAACTAAATGATCTGTTTCAACTGAAATTACCTCAGAAGAAACAGGATCCTGGAAAGTTCTTAATACCTTGTACCATAGGCACCATGACCTTTAAGAAGGCTCTGTGTGACCTGGGGTCAGGGATAAACCTCATGCCCCTCTCTGTAATAGAGAAACTAGGGATTTTTGAGGTGCAAGCTACAGGAATCTTACTAGAGATGGCAGATAATTCAAGGAAACAGGCTTATGGACTTGTAGAGGATGTCTTGGTAAAGGTTGAAGGCCTGTACATCCCTGCTGATTTCATAATCCTAGATACTGGGAATGAAGAGGATGAATCCATCATCCTTGGAAGACCCTTCTTAGCCACAGCAAGAATTGTGATTGATGTGGACAGAGGAGAGCTAGTCCTTCAATTGAATGAGGACTACCTTGTGTTTAAGGCTCAAGGATCTTCTTCTGTAACCATGGAGAGGAAGCATGAAAAGCTTCTCTCAATACAGAGTCAAACAGAGCCCTCACACTCAACTTCTAAGTTTGGTATTGGGAGGCCATCATTAAGCTCTGAGTCTCTGTGAAGCTCTCTAAGAGCTTCACTGTCAAGCTATTGACATTAAAGAAGCCCTTGTTGGGAGGCAACCCAATGATATTTAATTATATTTATTTGTTTTCCTTTGTTATTTTATGTTTTCTTTAGGTTGATGATCATGTGAAGTCACAAAAACAACTGAAAAATAAAAAACAGAATGAAAAACAGCATTAAAAACAGCACACCCTGGAGGACAGGCTTACTGGCGTTTAAACGTGGTGCACGAAATTGTGATCATCAATGGCGCCAATAGCTTGGTACGCACAATTGTAATCTCAACTGTTTTTCACAACTCCACACAACTAACCAGCAAGTGCACTGGGTCGTCCAAGTAATAAACCTTACATGAGTAAGGGTCGATCCTACGGAGATTGTCGGCTTGAAGCAAGCTATGGTCATCTTGTAAATCTCAGTCAGGTGGATTCAAATGGTTATGGAGAATTGATAATTAAAAGATAAATAAAACATAGAACAAAGATAGAGATACTTATGTAATTCATTGGTAGGAATTCAAATAAGCGTATGAAGATGCTTTGTTCCTTCTGAACCTCTGCTTTCCTGTTGCCTTCTTCCAATCATTCATACTCCTTTCCATGGCAAGCTTATGTTGGGTTTCACCGTTGTCAATGGTTACCTCCCGTCCTTTCAGTGAAAATGGTCCAAATGCGCTGTCACTGCATGGCTAATCAGCTGTTGGTTCTCGATCATGTTGGAATAGGATCCCTTGATCCTTTTGCGTCTGTCACTACGCCCAACACTCGCGAGTTTGAAGCTCGTCACAGTCATCCCTTCCCAGATCCTACTCGGAATACCACAGACAAGATTTAGACTTTCTCGGATCTCAGGAATGCTGCCAATTGATTCTAGCCTATACCACGAAGACTCTGATCTCATGGAATGGAAGGCTTGGTTGTCAGGCGAGGCAACCATGCGTCATGAATCAGGAGGCTAAGAGATACGCACTCAAGCTATTGCAAGTAGAACAGAGGTGGTTGTTAGGCACGTATTCATAAGTGAGAATGATGATGAGTGTCACGGATCATCACATCCTTAAGGTTGAAGAACGAGTGTATATCTTAGAGAAGAAGTAGGCGTGAATTGAATAGAAAAACAATAGTACTTTGTATTAATTCATGAGGAACAGCAGAGCTCCACACCTTAATCTATAGTGTGTAGAAACTCTACCGTTGAAAATACATAAGAACAAAATGTCTAGGCATGGCCGAATGGCCAGCCTCCCAAAGCGTGAGCATACAAGTTCCAAGATGAAAAGTATGATCAAGTCTGTAAAATACAATAGCAAAATGTCCTATTTGTAGAAAACTAGTAACCTAGGGTTTACAGAAATGAGTAAATGATGCAGAATCCACTTCTGGGCCCACTTGGTGTGTGCTTGGACTGAGAATTGAAGCTTTCATGTGTAGAGACTTTTCTTGGAGTTAAACGCCAGCTTTTGTGCCAGTTTGGGCGTTTAACTCTAGCTTTTATGCCAGTTCTGGCATTTTGACGCCAAAATTTCTATGCTGACTTGGAACGCTGGTTTGGGGCATCAAATCTCGGGCAAAGTATGGACTATTATATATTGCTGGAAAGCCCAGGATGTCTACTTTTCAACGCAGTTGAGTGCGTGCCAATTAGTCTTCTGAAGCTCCAGAAAATCCACTTCAAGTGCAGGGAGGTCAAAATCCAACAGCATCTGCAGTCCTTTTTCAGCCTCTGAATAAGATTTTTGCTCAGGTCCCTCAATTTCAGCCAGAAAATACCTGAAATCACAGAAAAATACTCAAACTCATAGTAAAGTCCAGAAATGTGATTTTTATTTAAAAACTAATAAAAACATAATAAAAACTAGCTAAAACATACTAAAAACATACTGAAAACAATGCCAAAAAGCGTATAAATTATTCGCTCATCACAATACCAAACTTAAATTGTTGCTTGTCCCCAAGCAACTGAAAATCAAATAGGATAAAAAGAATAGTATATACAATGAATTCCAAAAACATCTATGAAGATCAGTCTTAATTAGATGAGCGGGGCTTTTGGCTTTTTGCTTTTCAAACAGTTTTGGCATCTCATTTTATCCTTTGAAGTTCAGAATGATTGGCATCTATAGGAACTCAGAATTTAGATAGTGTTATTGATTCTCCTAGTTCAGTATGTTGATTCTTGAACACAGCTACTTTATGAGTCTTGGCCGTGACCCTAAGCATTTTGTTTTCCAGTATTACCACCGGATACATAAATGCCACAGACACATAACTGGGTGAACCTTTTCAGATTGTGACTCAGCTTTGCTAGAGTCCCCAATTAGAGGTGTCTAGAGCTCTTAAGCACACTCTTTTTGCTTTGGACTACGACTTTAACCGCTCAGTCTCAAGTTTTCACTTGACACCTTCACGCCACAAGCACATGGTTAGGGACAACTTGTTTTAGCAGCTTAGGCCAGGATTTTATTCCTGTGGGCCCTCCTATCCACTGATGCTCAAAGCCTTGGATCCTTTTTATTTTACCCTTGCCTTTTGGTTTAAAGGGCTATTGGCTTTTTCTGCTTGCTTTTTCTTTCTCTTTCTCTTTCTTCTCTTTTTTTTCTATTCACTGCTTTTTCTTGCTTCAAGAATCATTTTTTTATGATTTTTCAGATCATCAATAACATTTCTCCTTTTCCATCATTCTTTCAAGAGCCAACAATTTTAACATTCATAAATAACAAATTCAAAAATATGCACTGTTCAAGCATTCATTCAGAAGAACAAAAAGTATTGCCACCACATCGAAATAATTAAACTATTTTAAAATTCAAAATTCATAGGACATTCATAACTTCAAGACATAGACTCTAAGACACTAATGATCATGTAATAAAAACACAAACATAGATAAACATAAAGCATAAAATTCGAAAAACAGAAAAATAAGGAACAAGAAAATTAAAGAACGGGTCCACCTTAGTGATGGCGACTAGTTTTTCCTCTTGAAGATCTTATGGAGTGCTTGAGCTCCTCAATGTCTCTTCCTTGCCTTTGATGCTCCTCTCTCATGATTCTTTGATCTTCTCTAATTTCATGAAGGAGGATAGAATGCTCTTGGTGTTCCACCCTTAGTTGTCCCATATTGGAACTTCATTCTCCTAGGGAGGTGTTAATTTGCTCCCAATATTTTTGTGGAGGAAAATGCATCCCTTGAGGCATCTCAGGGATTTCATGATGAGGAATTTCCTCATGCTCTTGTCCATGAGTGGAATCTCTTGTTTGCTCCATCATTTTCTTAGTAATGGGCTTGTCCTCATCAATGAGGATGTCTTCCTTTATGTCAATTCCAGCTGAATTGCAGAGATGACAAATGAGATGAGGGAAGGCTAACCTTGCCAAAGTAGAAGACTTGTCCGCCACCTTGTAGAGTTCTAGGGATATAACCTCATGAACTTCTACTTCCTTTCCAATCATGATGCTATGGATCATGATAGCTCGATCTATAGTAACTTCAGACCGGTTGCTAGTGGGAATGATTGAGCGTTGGATGAACTCCAACCATCCCCTAGCCACGGGCTTGAGGTCATGCCTTCTTAGTTGAACCGGCTTCCCTCTTGAATATATTTTCTATTGAGCGCCCTCTTCACAAATGTCTATGAGGACTTGGTCCAACCTTTGATCAAAGTTGACCCTTCTAATGTAGGGGTGTGCATCTCCTTGCATCATTGGCAAGTTGAATGCCAACCTTACATTTTCCGGACTGAAATCTAAGTATTTCCCCCGAACCATTGTAAGCCAATTCTTTGGGTCCGGCTTCAAACTTTGATCATGGTTCTTGGTGATCCATGCATTGGCATAGAACTCTTGAACCATTAAGATTCCGACTTGTTGAATGGGGTTGGTGAGAACTTCCCAATCTCTTCTTCGAATATCATGTCGTATCTCCGGATATTCACCCTTTTTGAGCTTGAAAGGGACCTCGGGAATCACTTTCTTCTTGGCCACAACTTCATAGAAGTGGTCTTGATGCACCCTTGAGATGAATCTCTCCATCTCCCATGACTCGGAGGTGGAAGCTTTTGCCTTCCCTTTCTTCTTTCTAGAGGTTTCTCCGGCCTTTGGTGCCATAAATGGTTATGGAAAAATAAAAAGCAACGCTTTTACCACACTAAACTTAGAAGGTTTGCTCGTCCTCGAGCAAAAGAAGAAAGAAGGGAGTAGAGGAAGAAGAAATAGAGGAGATGGAGTGGGTTAGGGTTTCGGCCAAGGGGGTGAAGTAGTATTTAAGATGTGTGAAAATGAAGGAGTGAAGATGGGTTTATATAGGAGTGGAGAGAGGTGTAGGGTTCGGCCATGTATGGGTGGGTTTGGGAGGGAAAGTGGTTTGAATTTGAATGGTGAGGTAGGTGGGGTTTTATGATGGATAGATGTGGATTGGTGAAGGGATTATGGAGAAGAGGGTAGGATTTGATAGGTGAAGGGTATTTGGGGAAGAGTGTTATGAAAAGGTGTGAAGAAGAGAGAGAGTGAGTTGAGGTTGGTGGGGATCCTGTGGGGTCCAGAGATCCTGAGATGTCAAGGATTTCTCATCCCTGCACTAATTAGGCGTGCAAAACGCCCTCTGCTGCCAATCCTGGCGTTAAACACCAGGTTGCTGCCTATTTCTAGCGTTTAACGCCAGCTTCTTGCCCTTTTCTGGCGTTAAACACCCAGAATGGTGCCAGACTGGGCGTTTAACGCCCATTCTACTGCCCTTACTGGCGTTTAAACGCCAGTAGGCTTCTCCTCCAGGGTGTGCTGTTTTTCATTCTATTTTTCAATTTGTTTTTGCTTTTTCAATTGTTTTTGTGACTTCACATGATCATCAACCTACAGAAAACATAAAATAACAATGGAAAATAGAAATTTAACATAGATAAGTAAAAATTGGGTTGCCTCCCAACAAGCGCTTCTTTAATGTCAGTAGCTTGACAGTGGGCTCTCATGGAGCCTTACAGATACTCAGAGCATGATGATGGCCTCTCAACACCAAACTTAGAGTTTGGTTGTGGCCTCCCAACACCAAATTTAGAGTTTGAATGTGGGGGTTTTGTTTGACTCTGCATTGAGAGAAGCTTTTCATGCTTCCTCTCCATGGTTACAGAGGGAGATCCTTGAGCTTTAAACACAAGGGAGTCCTCATTCACTTGAAGGACCAATTCTCCTCTGTCAACATCAATCACAGCTTTTGCTGTGGCTAGGAAGGGTCTGCCAAGGATGATGGATTCATCCATACACTTCCCAGTGTCTAGGATTATGAAATCAGCAGGGATGTAGTGTTCTTCAACCTTTACCAAGACATCCTCTACAAGTCCATAAGCCTGCTTTCTTGAATTGTCTGCCATCTCTAGTGAGATTCTTGCAGCTTGTACCTCAAGGATTCCTAGCTTCTCCATTACAGAGAGAGGCATGAGGTTTATGCTTGACCTTAGGTCACACAGAGCCTTCTCAAAGGTCATGGTGCCTATGGTACAAGGTATTGAGAACTTTCCAGGATCCTGTCTCTTTTGAGGTAATCTCTGCCTAGTCAAGTCATCCAGTTTTTTGGTGAGCAAGGTGGTTCATCCTCCCAAGTCTCATCACCAAATAACTTGGCATTTAGCTTCATGATTGCTCCAAGGTACTTAGTAACTTGTTCTTTAGTAACATCTTTATCCTCTTCAGAGGAAGAATACTCATCAGAGCTCATGAATGGCAAAAGTAAATTCAATGGAATCTCTATGGTCTCAGTGTGAGCCTCAGATTCCCATGGTTCCTTATTAGGAAACTCCTTGGAGGCCAGTGGACGTCTATTGAGGTCTTCCTCAGTGGAGATCACTGCCTCTTCCTCCTCTTCAGGTTCGGCCGTGTGGGTCATGTTGATGGCCTTGCACTCTCCTTTTGGATTTTCTTCTGTATTGCCTGGGAGAGTACTAGGAGGGAGTTCAGCAACTTTCTTGCTCACTTGACCCACTTGTGCCTCTAAATTTCTAATGGAGGACCTTGTTTCAGTCATGAAACTTTGAGTGGTTTTAATTAAATCAGAGATTACAGTTGCTAATTCAGAGTGGCTCTGCTTTGAATTCTCTGTTTGTTGCTAAGAAGATGATGGAAAAGGCTTGCTATTGCTAAACCTATTTCCTCCACCATTATTGTTGTTGAAGCCTTGTTGAGGCCTCTGTTGATCCTTCCATGAGAGGTTTGGATGATTTCTCCATGAAGGATTATAAGTGCTTCCATAGGGTTCTCCCATGTAATTCACCTCTTCCATTGCTGGGTTCTCAGGATCATAAGCTTCTTCTTCAGATGAAGAGATCCTCCAGCAGAGCTGTCCAATGACATCTTGGACAGTTCAGATAGACCATCATAGAAAATACCTATGATGCTCCATTCTGAAAGCATGTCAGAAGGACACCTTCTGATCAATTGCTTATATCTTTCCTAGGCTTCATAGAGGGATTCACCTTCCTTCTGTCTGAAGGTTTGGACTTTCACTCTAAGCTTGCTCAATTTTTGAGATGGAAAGAATTTTGCCAAGAAGGAATTGACTAGCTTTTCCCAAGAGTTCAGGCTTTCTTTAGGTTGTGAATCCAACCATGTTCTAGCTTTGTCTCTTACAGCAAATGGAAAAAGTATAAGTCTATAGATCTCGGGATCAACCCCATTGGTCTTGACAGTGTCGCAGATTTGCAAGAATTTAGCTAAGAACTGATGAGGATCTTCCAATGGAAGTCCATGAAACTCGCAATTCTGTTGCATCAGAGAAACTAATTGAGGCTTAAGCTCAAAGTTGTTTGCTCCAATGGCAGGGATTGAGATGCTTCTCCCATAGAAGTCGGGAGTAGGTGCAGTGAAGTCACCAAGCACCTTCCTTGCATTGTTGGCATTGTTGTTGTTTTCGGCTGCCATGTCTTCTTCTTGTTTGAAAAGTTCTGTTAGGTCCTCTATAGAGAGTTGTACTTTAGCTTCTCTTAGCTTTCTCTTCAAGGTCCTTTTTGGTTCAGGATCAGCTTCAACAAAAATGCCCTAGTCCTTGCTCCTGCTCATATGAAAAGAGAGGAGAAAAAATATGGAATCCTCTATGTCACAGTATAGAGATTCCTTGAGGTGTCAGAGATAAAGAAGAATAGAAGGAGAAGGTAGACAAGAAAGAATTCAAACTTATCAAGAGGGATAGAGTTCGAATTGTACATTGAGGAGGAGTGTTAGTCCATAAGAAGGATGTGAGAAGAGGGGAAGAATTTTTGAAATTAAAGTAAAAAGATTTTGAAATAATTAAAAGAAATTTTGAAAATTTGGTGAATATTTTTCGAAAATTAAGATTGGGAAATAAATTAAGTGATTTTTGAAAAAGATTTTGAAATTAGAAATAAAAAAGATATGATTGACAATTAATTTTGAAAAAGATGTGATTGAAAAGATATGATTGAGAAGATATGATTGAGAATCAAATTTAAAAGAAGAAATTTTTTAAAATTAAAGTTGATTACTTGACTAACAAGAAATTAAAATATATGATTCTAGAATTTAAAATTTTTGATCCTTTCTTAATAGGCAAGCAACAACTTGAAAATTTTGAATTAAATCACTAATTGTAGCAAGGATTTTCAAAAATATTAATAAATAAAAAATTGAAAAGAAATTGATTTTAAAAAGATATGATTGAACGCCCAGAATGGCATCCCTCCTGGCGTTAAACGCCCAGAATGGCATCCATTCTGGCGTTTAACGCCCAAAATGCTACCTTTTTGGGCATTTAACGCCCAGCCCTGGCTGGCGTTTAAACGCCAGTTTTCCTTCTTTACTGGGCGTTTTGAATGCCCAGCTTTTTCTGTGTAATTTCTTTGCTGAATGTTCTGAATCTTCAATTCTCTGTGTTATTGACTTGAAAAGACACAATTTTAAAATTTTTTTGAATTTTTAAATGATGAGAAACAATAAAAAATACAACTAAGATCAAATAAACAATGCATGCAAGACACCAAACTTAGAAGTTTGTATACTAAGGACTATAACAATTTGAAGATGCATGTAAGAAACAACAAAAGACACAAAATAAGAGAAATTAAAGATCAGAGCAATGAAATCATCAAGAATAACTTGAAGATCAATGAAGAACATAATGCATATATTCGAAAAAATGCAAGAAGAATAAAGACATGCAATTGACACGAAACTTAAAAATTGACACTTGATTCAAACAAGAAACACAAAATATTTTTGGTTTTTATGATTTTATAAACTTTTTTTGTGATTTTTCGAAAATTATATGGAAAAAGAGAAAAAGGACTTCAAAATTCTTAATGAGAATTCCAGGAATCATGCAATGTTAGTCCAAAACTCCGGTCCAGGAATTAGACATGGCTTACTAGCCAGCCAAGCTTTCAGTGAAAGCTTCGGTCCAAAACACTAGACATGGCCAATGGCCAGCCAAGCTTTAGCAAATCATTACGTTCAACAGAAAGATTGATAGAAATCAACAAGCCCTTGTGATGGTAAGTTGAAACCTCGGTCCAAAAGATTAGACATGGCTTCTCAGCCTGCCAGACTTCAACAAATCATCATGAAACTCTAGAATTCATTCTTAAAAGTTCTGAAGAAAAAAATAGAAATAAAAAATATTTTTTTTCTTTTTGATTTTTTGAAAATTAAGAAAAAAAGCTTAAACATAAAATAAAATTACCTAATCTGACTAACAAGATGAACCGTCAGTTGTCCAAACTCGAACAATCCCCGGCAACGGCGCCAAAAACTTGGTGCACGAAATTGTGATCATCAATGGCGCGAACAGCTTGGTACACACAATTGTAATCTCAACTCTTTATCACAACTCCGCACAACTAACCAGCAAGTGCACTGGGTCGTCCAAGTAATAAACCTTACGTGAGTAAGGGTCGATCCCACGGAGATTGTCGGCTTGAAACAAGCTATGGTCATCTTGTAAATCTCAGTCAGGCGGATTCAAATGGTTATGGAGAATTGATAATTAAAAGAAAAATAAAACATAAAACAAAGATAGAGATACTTATGTAATTCATTGGTAGGAATTTCAGATAAGCGTATGAAGATGCTTTGTTCCTTCTGAACCTCTGCTTTCCTGTTGCCTTCTTCCAATCATTCATACTCCTTTCCATGGCAAGCTTATGTTGGGTTTCACCGTTGTCAATGGCTACCTCCCGTCCTCTCAGTGAAAATGGTCCAAATGTGTTATCACCGCACGGCTAATCAGCTGTTGGTTCTCGATCATGTTGGAATAGGATCCATTGATCCTTTTGCGTCTGTCACTACGCCCAACACTCGCGAGTTTGAAGCTCGTTACAGTCATCCCTTCCCAGATCCTACTCGGAAATACCACAGACAAGGTTTAGACTTTCCGGATCTCAGGAATGCTGCCAATTGATTCTAGCCTATACCACGAAGACTCTTATCTCATGGAATGGAAGGCTCGATTGTCAGGCAAGGCAACCATGTGTCATGAATCAGGAGGCTAAGAGATACGCACTCAAGCTATTGCAATTAGAATAGAGGTGGTTGTCAGGCACATATTCATAGGTGAGAATGATGATGAGTGTCACGGATCATCACATCCTTAAGGTTGAAGAACGAGTGTATATCTTAGAGAAGAAGTAGGCGTGAATTGAATAGAAAAACAATAGTACTTTGCATTA
The DNA here is from genome assembly GCF_000816755.2 of Arachis ipaensis. Lineage (NCBI taxonomy): Eukaryota > Viridiplantae > Streptophyta > Magnoliopsida > Fabales > Fabaceae > Arachis > Arachis ipaensis. The sequence goes on from NC_029793.2 coordinate 89,606,806, forward strand.
ATTCATGAGGAACAGCAGAGCTCCACACCTTAATCTATGGTGTGTAGAAATTCTACCGTTGAAAATACATAAGAACAAATGGTCTAGGCATGGCCGAATGGCCAGCCTCCCAAAGCGTGAGCATACAAGTTCCAAGATGAAAAGTATGATCAAGTCTGTAAAATACAATAGCAAAAGGTCCTATTTGTAGAAAACTAGTAACCTAGGGTTTACAGAAATGAGTAAATGATGCAGAATCCACCTCCGGGCCCATTTGGTGTGTGCTTGGGCTGAGCATTGAAGCTTTCACGTGTAGAGACTTTTCTTGGAGTTAAACGCCAGTTTTTGTGCCATTTTGGGCTTTTAACTCCAGCTTTTATGCCAGTTCTGGCGTTTTGACGCCAGAATTTCTATGCTGACTTGGAATGCCAGTTTGGGCCATTAAATCTCAGGCAAAGTATAGACTATTATATATTGCTGGAAATCTTAGGATGTCTACTTTCCAATGCAATTGAGAGTGCACCAATTGGGCATCTGTAGCTCCAGAAAATCCACTTTGAGTGCAGGGAGGTCAGAATCCAACAGCATCTGCAGTCCTTTTTCATCCTCTGAATCAGATTTTTGCTCAGGTCCCTCAATTTCAGCCGAAAAATATCTAAAATCACAGAAAAATACACAAACTCATAGTAAAGTCTAGAAATGTGATTTTTATTTAAAAACTAATAAAAACATAATAAAAACTAGCTAAAACATACTAAAAACATACTAAAAACAATGCCAAAAAGCGTATAAATTATCCGCTCATCTAATTGAAGATAATCTTCATTGATAAGTTTGGAATTCATTGTATATTCTCTTCTTTTTATCCTATTTTTTTTTCAGTTACTTGGGGACAAGCAACAATTTAAGTTTGGTGTTGTGATGAGCGGATAATTTATACCCCTTTTGGCATTGTTTTTACATAGTTTTTAGTATGATTTAATTACTTTTTATTATATTTTTATTAGTTTTCATTCAAAAATCATATTTCTGGACTTTACTATGAGTGTTTTTCTGTAATTTCAGGTATTTTCTGGCTGAAATTGAGGGACCTGAGCAAAAATCTGATTCAGAGGCTGAAAAAGGACTGCAGATGCTGTTGGATTCTGACCTCCCTGCACTCGAAGTGGATTTTCTGGAGCTACAGAAGTTTAATTATCACGCTCTCAATTGCGTTGGAAAGTAGACATCCTGGGCTTTCCATCAATATATAATAGTCCATACTCTGCCCGAGATTTGATGGCCCAAACTGGCGTTTCAAGTCAGCATAGAAATTCTAGCGTCAAAACGCCAGAACTAGCATAAAAGCTGGAGTTAAACGCCCAAACTGGCACCCAAGCTGGCATTTAACTCTAGAAATAGCCTATGTACGTGAAAGCTTCAATGCTCAACCCAAGCACACACCAAGTGGGCTCCAGAAGTGGATTTCTACACTATCTGCACTTAGTTACTCATTTTTTGTAAACCTAGGTTACTAGTTTAGTATAAAAACTACTTTTAGAGATTTATTTTAGGTCGGGTCTTTTATCTTTGGAATATCTTTTGATCACCATAGACTATCATTTTGGAGGCTAGCCACACGTCCATGCCTAGACCTTTCACTTATTTATTTTCTACGGTAGAGTTTCTACACCCATAGATTAAGGTGTGGAGCTCTGCTGTTCTTCATTAATTAATGCAATTACTACTGTTTTCTATTCAATTCACGCCTACTTCTTCTCCAAGATATACTCTCGTACTTAATTCAGTTAAGTCAGAATGAAGGGGTGACCCGTGACAATCACCCAATCTTCGTTACTCGCTTAGCCAAGATCGCGTGCCTGACAACCACAAAGCGGTCTACATGATGTTCAACGTAGTCATTAGACGACAGCTGGAGTATACTCTCTTGGATATCTAATACACGGACCGAGTCCGTGAGATTAGTATCTTCGTGGTATAGGCTAGAACCATTGGCAGCATTCCTGAGATCCGGAAAGTCTAAACCTTATCTGTGGTATTCCGAGTAGGATCTGGGAAGGGATGACTGTGACGAGCTTCAAACTTGCGAATGTTGGGCGCAGTGACAGTGTGCAAAAGGACAATGGTCCTATTCCGACGCTAGCGGGAACCGACAGATGATTAGCCCTGTGGTGACAATGCATATGGATTTATTTTCATTCGAGAGGATCATACATCTTGCCATGGAAGGAGGTAACGCATGGTTGGAAGAAGGCAATAGGAAAGCAGAGGTTCAGAAGCAACAAAGCATCTCTATACGCTTATCTGAAATTCCCACCAGTGAATTACATAAGTAACTTTATCTTATTTTATATTTTATTCATATTTTAATTGTCAAAACCTCATAACCATTTGAATCCACCTGACTGAGATTTACAAGGATGACCATAGCTTGCTTCAAGCCGACAATCTCCGTGGGATCGACCCTTACTCATGTAAGGTTTATTACTTGGACGACCCAGTGCACTTGCTGGTTAGTTACGCGGATTTGTGTAAAAGATGAGATCATGTTCTTCCACACCAAGTCTTTGGCGCCGTAGCCAGGGAATGAACAATCATGATTTCGCGTACCAAAACTCCAACTTCTCTCTAGGGTTTTTGGCTTTCTCATTCCCAATTGTACTTGGATACTTTGGTGAGATCTAAATTTGGTGCAAAATTTACATTGTTCTAGTTGTAGATCCTCTTCTTCCATTCTCAATTTAGTGTTTTTGATGCTCTAGTATTGTAGATCTTGGATCTAGACCTTGTTACTTTGATTCTCATCAATAAATTGAAGAATTTCACTTTCATTGTTATTAATTGTTTGATTGTTGTTAATTGTTGCAATAGATAGCTTAAATTTAATTCCTTTCTCCAATTTCATGATGTCTTCCATTATTGCTCACCAAATACTTGATAAAATGTCAACTTTAGCTATGGAGTAGTTCTTCACTCTTGGCTTAGGGGTTGGGTAATTGGAAACACTTGAATTATTAAGGTCTTTTGTTGATTGATAATTGGAAATTGCTAATTGATTTGAATGACACTAACTCTAGTCTCTCCCTAGGATTAGACTAGGACTTGTGGACTCAAATTGATTATCTTCACTTGACTTTCCTTCATAGTTAGAGGTTAACTAAGTGGAGCAATAACCAATTGATGTCACAATTGATGGAGATAATAATGATAGGACCTCCCATTCTCAACCCTAGCCAAGGCTTTTATATTGATTGATTGTCATTCACTCTTACTTGATTTCAAATTCTTGTGTCCCTTAGTTTCGTTGTTAATTGATCATTACTCTTATGCAAGCTTGTTTACATTTTTCGCATTCAACCTCACAATCAAAGAGAATTCCTAGCCAATGATGTGCACCTTAGGGCAACTTCTAGGGAGAACGACTCGAGACTAATACTCTCGGTTATTGATTTGAATTGTGGACACACACTTTCTTTGTTTGATGTGTTATAGTTTGTTGGTTTAGAGCTATACTCATGACATAATTCCATTAGAGAATTTTATACCGACAAAATATAGCTTATCAAAATGGCGCCATTGCCGGTGCGTTGCACAAGCCAAATGGCATTCTCTTATATGCATACGTTCCGAAAGGGCATGTGAAGGTGGTTTTTTTCTTGGTCATTTGGAGCAATGTGAATTTCAATGTATCCAGAATAGTCATCTAAGAAACAATAATTAGATTTACCACATAGGCGATCAAGCATTTGATCGATAAAGGGCAACGGAAAGTGATCCTTCCTAGTGGCCAAGTTTAGGCGTCGATAGTCAATACATACCCACCATGAGTTTTGGACTCTTGTGGCTATAAGCTCCCCTTGTTTATTCTTGATTCTAGTAACACCGGATTTTTTTGGGACCACTTGAACGGGGCTCACCCACTCACTATCCGAAATCAGATAGATGATGTCCGCCTCTAATAATCGGGTGACCTCCCTCTTCACAACCTCTAGTATGGTAGGATTTAGACGCCTTTGAGGTTGTCTAACCGGTTTGGCTTCTTCTTCTAAGAAAATTCGGTGTTCACATACTTGGGGGCTAATGCCAACTAAGTCCACCAAGCTCCACCCTATGGCATTCTTGTTCCTCCTCAAGACATTAAGCAACTTCTCTTTTTGGTGGGAGGTGAGCTCCCTTGCTATTATTACCGGGAACTTTTGGTCCTTCTAAAGAAAGGCATCTCTTAAGTGGGTTGGGAGTGGCTTCAAATCTGCATTTTCTTCATGACTTGGCACATTGTCTTCCGGTATCATTGGAGATGATAAGACCTCTTCTTCACATACATGGGAACTCCCCACACTTAGGTCTTCAATCATACTCTTTCCATCAAAATCATTTTGATGAACTTCGGCTACAACATTGTCAATCAAATCACACCAAAAAATAGAGTGATCCTTCGGTGGATGTCTCATGGCTTCATCAAGATTAAAGCTCACTTATCTTCCATCGATCTCAAACGAGTAGGTATCCGAAAACGCATCTAGCTTGAAACGGGAGGTCTGCAAGAATGGCCTCCCAAGCAATATAGATGAAGTCCTTCCGGAATCGCTAGGGGATATCTTGAGAATATAAAAATCAATCGGGAAGACCAACCCTTTTATAATAACTAGAACATCCTCCGCTATACCAACTACGGAGATTATGCTTTCGTCCACTAAAATAAATCGGGCAGGCGACCGTTTCAACGGTGGAAGCTTTAAGACCTCATAGACGGACAAGGGCATAGTGCTCACGTAAGCGCCAAGATCGCACATACAATCAACAAATTCTACCCCATCTATTGTGCAAGTTACTAGGCAAGGGCCGGGGTCACCACACTTCTCCAGCACATCATCCATTAAAGCGGAAATTGAGCTCCCCAATGGGATAGTTTCTAATTCACAAATTTTCTCCTTGTTCATACATAAGTCCTTTAGAAACTTTGCATATTTAGACACTTGGCGGATAGCATCAAAGAGAGGAATGGTTACCTCAACTTTCTTGAACACCTCCACCATTTTGGGATCCAACTTAACTCGCTTCTTGGTCTTCCTTGCCAATGTGGAAAATGGGATTGGAGTATCATCTTGCAAGACATCCCCATCCTTAGGCATTCCACCCCTTGGTTGAGCAATCACCTATTCAACTTCCTCTTGAGCTTCATCCTCCTCTTCAACTTCTTCTATCTCGACCATATCCTCATCTTGAGTGACCTCTATTGGGCTTGGCTCACCCCTCTCTTGCAATTTGGTTCCAAACCTCAAGGTGATGGCATTGATGCCACCCTTGTGGTTGGGTAGAGGTTGAGAGGGTAAGGCACTTGAGCTTGAGGCTTGGGTGGTAGAGGAAGAGGTAGAGGGGGGTTCCATTCGGGCAATAAGGGCTTGGAGTGTTGAATTGAGACCGGTAAGGCTTGCGGCAAGTGTGGTTTACATCTCCTTTGGTCCTTAGAGGATGGAGCGGAGTGTCTCATCTTGATTAGAAGGAGAGGGGTAAGTGATTTGAGGGGCTTGTGGTTGGTTGGATGGAGGTGCTTGCCTTTGATGAGGTGCTTGGTAGGTTTGGTAGGCTCTTTCTTGGTTTTGGTTTTGGTATGGGGGATTTTTTTGGTTTCGGTTTGGTTGGTTGTTGTTGTTGTTCCATCTTTGGTTCCCACTATTGTCCCTTCCTCCTTGATTATAATTGTCCCTCCATCCTTGGTTGGAGTTATCTTGCCACCCTTGACCGTAGTTGCCTCCTTGTTGGTGATAACCTTGGTTTGGACGATTGTAGTAGGCGTTAGTAGCCGCCAAGGTATTATCTTCTTGGAGGTTCGGGCACTCACCAGTGTAATAGGGAGATTTGATGCACCGCTATTTAGTGATACATTTTGTGCTCAATTTGAATAGTTTTATCAACATTCTATCACACTTATCCATATAAAATGCATGGTTTTGTGTTTCCTTCCCAATTTTGCTTAATGGTTGAAAACATGCTTTTTAGGCTTTAATTGTGCTATGTTTTTATCTCCCTCTATTACCATTCGATGCCGTGATATGTTTGTTGAGTGATTTCAGAGTTTATAGGGACAAGAATGGTCTAGAAGAGAGGAAAGAAGCATGCATGAGTGGAAGGAGCATGAAAAATGAAGCTTTGAAGTTTTGGCATCGACGCGCACGCATAGTCCACGCGCACGCGTAGAAGCTGAATTCTGGAATTGGCGCGCGAGCATGGACACATACGCGTGGCTGGGCGAAATCTTCATCAACGCGTACGCACACTTGACGCGTACGCGTGACCCACGCGTACGCGTGACGCGCGCACGTGACCTCTTTAAGTGAAAACGTGCCTAGCAATTTTGGAGGGTTTCCAGGCCTAATTCTGAGTGGAATTCTGGCAGAAAAAGATTAAAAGAACTAAGGATTGAAGGAGAACACATCTTTTACACACTTTAGTTAGTTACTTGTGGAAGCTACGTTTTTAGAGAGAGAAACTCCAACTTCTCTCTAGGGTTTTTGGCTTTCTCATTCCCAATTGTACTTAGATACTTTGGTGAGATCTAAATTTGGTGCAAAATTTACATTGCTCTAGTTGTAGATCCTCTTCTTCCATTCTCAATTTAGTATTTTTGATGCTCTAGTGTTGTAGATCTTGGATCTAGACCTTGTTACTTTGATTTTCATCAATAAATTGAGGAATTTCACTTTCATTGTTATTAATTGTTTGATTGTTGTTAATTGTTGCAATAGATAGCTTTAATTCAATTCCTTTCTCCAATTTCATGATGTCTTCCATTATTGCTCACCAAATGCTTGACAAAATGTCAACTTTAGCTATGGAGTAGTTCTTCACTCTTGGCTTAGGGGTTGGGTAATTGAAAACACTTGAATTATTAAGGTCTTTTGTTGATTAATAATTGGAAATTGCTAATTAATTTGGATGACACTAACTCTAGTTTCTCCCTAGGATTAGACTAGGACTTGTAGACTCAAATTGATTATCTTCTCTTGACTTTCCTTCATAGTTAGAGGTTAACTAAGTGGAGCAATAACCAATTGATGTCACAATTGATAGAGATAATAATGATAGGACCTCTAATTCTCAACCCTAGCCAAGGCTTTTGTATTGATTGATTGTCATTCACTCTTACTTGATTTCAAATTCTTGTGTCCCTTAGTTTCGTTGTTAATTGATCATTACTCTTATGCAAACTTGTTTACATTTCTCGCATTCAACCTCACACACAAAGAGAATTCCTAGCTAATGATGTGCTCCTTAGGGCAACTCCTAGGGAAAATGACTCGAGACTAATACTCTCGGTTATTGATTTGAATTGTGGACACACACTTTCTATGTTTGATGCGTTATAGTTTGTTGGTTTAGAGCTATACTCACGACATAATTCCATTAGAAAATTCTATACCGACAAAATATAGCTTATCAAAATGGCGTCGTTGCTGGGGAGTTGCAATTGTGTGCCATGTTGTTGGTTATTGTAAATATGTGGATATGTGAATAATTGCATTTTCATTGATTGTTTGATAGTTCAATTGTTAGTTAGGATTAATCTTTGTTTAGTGCATCTTATTGTCATGAGCTCTATGCCTCTTTCATTGAATGACGCGATCACTACCCGATCCAAGCTTAGCCACTTTTGATCCCGAAATCGAGAGAACTTTATTTCATCTATGGCAAGCTAGGATATGGTTAGCCTTTGGAGGTGGTGAAAGGGTTTCTATCAATTCACCAACCGTATCCGAGGGTAAATCGGACACGTCATTTAAGGAGGAAACCATATACTCTTCCATCGATACTACTAATTCTTCTTCTATAATCTAGGTACCAAACCTATGGCCGCTCCAAGGAGAGTTACTCTTAAGGAAGCCGGTGCTCCGAACTTTGTTCTTCAACCGCTTCAAGTGCGTTATCCGGAGTTAAAGCTAATTTTGAACTCAAGACCGCTTTGATTCATCTTCTACCCAAGTTTCATGGACTCCCCGCCCAAGATCCTATTAGACACCTTCGAGATTTTCAAGGTGTATGTTCAACAACTAGGCGGGAGGGTTTCGATGAGGTTGCTATTTGGTTGTTTGCCTTCCCTTTCTCTCTAGAGGGAAGAACTAAATAGTGGTTTTACACTTTGCCCGATGAGATTGTTGGTGATTGGAATTTGCTTAGAAGGGAGTTCTTAGATAAATTCTTTCCTCCGGAGGTGACGGATAAATTGAGGAAAGAAATCTCATGTATTATCCAAGGTAAAATGGAAACTCTATACGAGTATTGGGAAAGGTTCCGGAGACTACTTGACTCATGCCCTCACCATATGATTGACACTCTAGTGTTGATAAGCTATTTTTGCCAAGGAATGAAACCATAAGACAAGATCCTCTTGGATGCCTCAAGCAATGGTTCCTTGACAAAGTATAGAATGGCGGAGGAGGCATGGCAATTGATCACCGATTTGGCCGAGTCCACCCAACACGCTAGACAAAGAAACAACCATCCAAGAGCTATAAATGAAGTTTCTACAGGTGGTGAGACCGCCACCCTTACCAAGACCTTGGGAGAAATGACAAACATTCTAAAGAAACTCCAACTAAATCAACACCAACCTCCACCTCCTCAACCACAACAAAGTCAACAATTGGTCCCCTAAAGGGTGTGCAGAATTTGCTCTTGTTACACCCATTACACCGAAGAGTGCCCTAACCTCCAAGAAGATAATACCTTGGCGGCTACTAATGCCTACTACAATCATCCAAACTAAGGTTATCACCAACAAGGAGGCAACTATGGTCAAGGGTGGCAAGATAACTCCAACCAAGGATGGAGGGACAACCAAGGATGGAAGGACAATTATAATCAAGAAGGAAGGGACAGTAGTGGGAACCAAAGATGGAATAACAACAATAACCAACCAAACCGATACCAACCAAATCCCCCATACCAAAACCAAAACCAAGGAAAAGTCTACCAAACCTACCAAGCACCTCATCAAAGGCAAGCACCTCCACCCAACCAACCAGAAGCCCCTCAAATCACTTACACCTCTCCTTCTTCTAATCAAGATGAGACATTCCGCTCCATCCTCCAAGGACAAAAGGAGATGCAAACCACACTTGCCGCAAGTCCTACCGGTCTCAATTCAACATTCCAAGCCCTTATTGCCCGAATGGAACCCCCTCTACCTCTTCCTCTACCACCCAAGCCTCAAGCTCAAGTGCCTTACCCTCTCAACCTCTACCCAACCACAAGGGTGGCATCAATGCCATCACCTTGAGGTTTGGAACCAAATTGCAAGAGAGGAGTGAGCCAAGCCCAATAGAGGTCACTCAAGATGAGGATATGGTCGAGATAGAAGAAGTTGAAGAGGAGGATGAAGCTCAAGAGGAAGTTGAAGAGGTGATTGCTCAACCAAGGGGTGGAATGCCTAAGGATGGGGATGTCTTGCAAGATGCTACTCCAATCCCATTTCCCACAATGGCAAGGAAGATCAAGAAGCGAGTTAAGTTGGATCCTAAAATGGTGGAGATGTTCAAGAAAGTTGAGATAACCATTCCTCTCTTTGATGTTATCCGCCAAGTGCCTAAATATGCAAAGTTTCTAAAGGACTTATGTATGAACAAGGAGAAAATTTGTGAATTAGAAACTATCCCATTGGGGAGCTCCATTTCCACTTTAATGGATGATGTGCCGGAGAAGTGTGGTGACCCTAGCCTTTGCCTAGTAACTTGCACAATAGATGGGGTAGAATTTGTTGATTTCATGTGCGATCTTGGCGCTTGCGTGAGCATTATGCCCTTGTCTATCTATGAGGTCTTAAAGCTTTCACCGTTGAAACAGTCGCCCGCCCGGTTTGTTTTAGCAGACAAAAACATAATCTCCGTAGTTGGTTGACGTTAGGATTTTTGCTAGTAAAAAAATTTATAAAAATAGTCGCGCTGTAGATATAGTCTCTAAACCAACAGAAATCCCTTCGTACAAACGTTTTGGTTGTCACAAGTAACAAATCCCTAAATAAATTGATAACCGAAGTATTCAAACCTCGGGTCATCTTCTCAAGGAACTACAGGGAAGTATGTTCTTATTATTGGTTATGGAGATTGTAAATTGGGGTTTTGAGAATGAGAAGTGAATAGTTGAATTAGCAAATAGAGTAAATGAAGAACAAGCAATTTAAATGGCAAGTAAAATAAATAAATGATTGTAAATAAACTTTTGGCAAGGTATGAGAAATTGGAGGTCCTATCCTAGTTATCCTTATCAATGATGATGAGAATTGAATCTTAATTCCACTTTGTTAACCTTTACTAAGATAAAGGAAGGTCAAGGGATTAATTGGGTTGATCTTCGAATCCTATTTATTTCCTAAGAAAAGATTGGGATTATTGAAGTTCAGTTTAATTAACAAAGATAACAATTATCATTCATGTTTGAGTTTGATAACTCCTGAGTTACTGATTTCTTAACCAAGACCAAAAGGAGAAAAGTAAATCTACTGGAATAAAAATGTCTTCAGATGGGAATAACAATAATGTAAATAAAAGAAAGCAATAATAAACTGAAATACCTCAAATAACATTAATTCAAAAGAGTAATCTGTAACATGGAAGAATTCATAAATTAAATTGCAAAAGTAAATAAAAGGGAATATTGAACCTGATAAAGAGATAATCCTGAAAGCGAATAAAATCCTAATTCTAAATCCTAATCCTAAAGAGAGAAGAGAGAATCTCCCTCTCAAAACTAAATCTAAATCATGAAAACTAACTAAAGTGGAGACTCTCTCAATGAATGCATTCCCCCACTTCATAACCTCTGGTCTATGCCTTCTGGACTTGGATTTGGGCCAAAAAGGACTTCAAAATTCGCTATGAGCATTTTCTGTAATTTCTGGTGTGTGGCCTCTGTCACGCGTCCGCGTGGGTCACGCAGTCGCGTCATTCGGAGTTTTTCTTGTCACGTGGTCGCGTCACTCATGCAACCGCATCATATGTGTTCTGCTTAAGGCGCGCGGTCGCGTCAATCATGCGACCGCGTCGCTGCTTCTTCACGCTTGGCATGCGACCGCGTCGCTGCATCAAATGGAAATAAAGGTAGTTAAAATAATTAATTTTAAAGCATAGGAAATATGTTTTTCACATACATCACATAATAAGGAAGGAAAAGTAAAACCATGCAATTAATATGAATAAGTGGGTGAAGGATTGAATAAATCACTCAGATTAAGCACAAAATATATCATAAAATATGGGTTTATCATTGGTATAGCGGAGAATGTTCTAGTGAGTATAAAAGGGCTGGTCTTCCCGATTGATTTTCATATTCTCAAGATGTCCCCTAGTAATTTCGGAAGGACTTCATCTATATTGCTTGGGAGGCCATTCTTGAAGACCTCCCGGTTCATGCTGGATGCATTTTCGGGTACCTACTCGTTTGAGATCGATGGAAGAGAAGTGAGCTTTAATCTTGATGAAGCCATGAGACATCCACCGGAGGATCACTTTATTTTCTGGTGTGATTTGATTGATAATGTTGTAGCCGAAGTTCATCAAGATGGTTTTGATGGAAAGAGTATGATTGAAGACCCAAGTGTGGGGAGTTCCCATGTATGTGAAGAAGAGGTCTTATCACCTCCAATGATACCGGAAGACAAAGTGCCAAGTCATGAACAAAATGCGGATTTGAAGCCACTCCCAACCCACCTAAGATATGCCTTTCTTGAGAAGGACCAAAAGTTTCCGGTAATAATAGCAAGGGAGCTCACCTCCCACCAAGAAGAGAAGTTGCTTCATGTCTTGAGGAGGAACAAGAAGGCCATAGGATGGAGCTTGGCGAACTTAGTTGGCATTAGCCCCCAAGTAGCTTGGCGAACTTAGTTGGCATTAGCCCCCAAGTATGTGAACATTGAATTTTCTTAGAAGAAGGAGCCAAACCGGTTAGACAACCTCAAAGGCGTCTAAATCCTACCATACTAGAGGATGTGAAGAGGGAGGTCACCCGGTTATTAGAGGCGGACATCATCTATCCAAATTTGGATAGTGAGTGGGGGAGCCCCATTCAAGTGGTCCCAAAAAAATCCGGTGTTACTACAATCAAGAATGAACAAGGGGAGCTTATAGCCACAAGATTCCAAAACTCATGGAGGGTATGTATTGACTATCGGTGCCTAAACTTGGCCACTAGGAAGGATCACTTTCCGTTGCCCTTTATCGATCAAATGCTTGATTACCTATGTGGTAAATTTCATTATTGTTTTTTAGATGGCTATTCCGGATACTTTCAAATTCACATTGCTCCAAATGACCAAGAAAAAACCACCTTCACATGCCCTTTCGGAACGTATGCATATAAGAGAATGCCATTTGGCTTGTGCAACGCACCGACAACATTCCAAAGGTGTATGATGAGTATATTTGCGGATCTTTTGGAGCAATGCCTAGAGGTGTTCATGGACGATTTATCTGTTTATGGGGACTCTTTTGACCTTTGCTTGGACAATCTAGCAAAAGTATTAGTGAGGTGTACTAAATCAAACCTTGTGTTAAATTTTGAAAAATGCCATTTTATGGTTAGACAAGGTATTGTTTTAGGGCACATTATTTCTAATGATGGGATCTCTGTGGATCTGGCAAAGGCCAATGTTATTTCTAGTATGCCTTACCCCTCTTCTGTGAGGGAAGTCCATGCGTTTCTTGGACATGCAGGTTTTTACCGGCGATTCATTAAGGACTTTAGTAAGGTGGCACTACCTCTCTCTAGGTTGTTGTAAAAGGATGTGTAATTTGATTTAAGTGAAGAGTGCATGGAGGCTTTTGACAAGCTCAAAATTGCTTTGACCCAAGCTCCCCTAGTGCGAGGACTGGATTGGACTAGACCTTTCGAAATCATGTGCGATGCCTCAAACTATGCGGTGGAAGCGGCGCTAGGTCAACGCGAGGATAAGATTCCTTATGTCATTGCCTATGCCTCTAAGACTCTAGATGGAGCGTAATCCAATTATACTACTACCGAGAAAGAATTGTTAGCTATTGTCTTTGCCTTGGATAAATTCCGGGCCTATCTACTTAGTTCTAAGGTGGTGGTATACTCGGATCATGCGGCACTGAAATATTTGTTGGCTAAAAAGGAATCCAAACCAAGGTTGATACGATGGGTGTTGCTATTGCAAGAATTTGACCTTGAAATCAAAGATAGGAGTGCTTCGCAAAACTTAGTAGCGGACCACCTAAGTCATCTTGAGCATACAAATGGCAATTCCACTCCTATTAATGATACATTCCCTATTGAGGGCTTGCTAGCAATCTCCGAAGTTATCCCTTGGTATGTACCTATTGCCAATTACTTGGTTGCTCGCACCTTTCCTCCTGGTTTTTCTCAACACCAAAAGGATAAGCTTAAAAGCGAATCCAAATATTATGTATGGGATGACCCATACTTATAGAGATATGGTGCTGATCAAGTATTTCGAAGGTGCATACCACAATCAAGCTATCTTGGAGGCTTGCCACTCTTCCGAGAGTGGTGGCCATTTTGGTCCTCAAAGGACGGCTCGGAAGGTTTTGGACTGTGGCTTTTAGTGGCCTACACTTTTCAAAGATGCATATCTCTTTTGTAGCTCTTGTTCACCATGCCTTAGGTTTGAAAATATCTCTAAGAAGAATGAGATGCCCCAACAAACATTGTTGTTTTGCAAAATTTTTTATGTTTGGGGTATTGACTTTATGGAGCCGTTTCCAAATTCTAATGGGTTCATGTATATCCTACTTGCCGTTGACTATGTTTCCAAGTGGGTGAAGGCAATCCCCACTAGAATCGATGATGCTAATGTAGTGCTTTCTTTTGTCCGGAATAACATTATTTGCTACTTTGGATTACCACGAGCAATCGTGAGTGATCAAGGCTCGCATTTTTGTAACAAAAGGATGGCAGGGTTAATGAAGAAGTATGGCATCATTCATAAGGTAGCCACAGCGTACCACCCACAAACGAACGGCCAAGCCGAAGTCTCCAATCGGGAAATCAAGCGCGTATTGGAAAAGGTTCTAAAGCCTCATAGGAAAGATTGGAGTTCTAAGCTCGGTGACGCGTTTTGGGCCTACTAGACGGCGTACAAAATGCCCAGAATGATACCCATTCTGGCGTTTAACGCCCAAAATGCTCCTTACTGGCGTTTTCTAGCCTGTGAGGTCCTTTTCTCTGCTTTTTATGCTGAATCTTTCTGTAACTCTATGAATTCCTTTAGCTGGACCTTGACTGAGCTTTATTCAAGCCTCAGTTTTGAGCATTCTTGCTCAAAATTGCTTTCAAGATAATGTTTGATTCTCTGTCCATTAACAATGAACTTTTTATCAGAATCAATATCCTGAAGCTCAACATATCCATACGGTGATACACTTGTGATCACATATGGTCCCCTCCACTGGGATTTCAATTTCCCAGGGAATAGTCTGAGCCTAGAGTTAAATAACAGAACCTTCTGTCCTGGTTCAAAGACTCTAGATGACAGTTTCTTGTCATGCCACTTTTTTGCTTTCTCCTTATAAATTTTAGCATTTTCAAAAGCATTGAGTCTGAATTCCTCTAGCTCATTCAGCTGGAGCAATCTTTTCTCTCCAGCTAACTTGGCGTCCAGGTTTAGGAATCTGGTTGTCCAGTAGGCCTTATGTTCCAGTTCCACGGGCAGATGACAGGCCTTGCCAAACACAAGCTGGTATGGAGAGGTTCCTATAGGAGTCATGAATGCTGTTCTCTATGCTCACAGAGCATCATCCAAGCTTTTTGCCCAATCCTTTCTACGGGCAATTACAGTCCGTTCCAGGACTCTTTTTAGTTCTCTATTAGAGACTTCAGCCTGCCCATTTGTCTGTGGGTGATATGGAGTTGCTACTTTATGGCTAATTTCATATCGGACCATAGCAGAGTAAAGTTGTTTATTGCAGAAATGAGTGCCTCCGTCACTGATTAGTACTCTGGGGACCCCAAATCTGCTGAAAATATGTTTCTGGAGGAATTTTAGTATGGTCTTAGTATCATTAGTGGGTGTGGCAATTGCCTCTACCCATTTAGATACATAGTCTACTGCCACCAGAATGTAAGTGTTTGAGTATGATGGTGGGAAGGGACCCATGAAGTCAATACCCCATACATCAAACAACTCAATCTCTAAGATCCCTTGTTGAGGCATGGCATAACCATGGGGCAAGTTGCCAGCTCTTTGGCAACTGTCACAATTACGCACAAACTCTCGGGCATCTCTATAGAGAGTATGCCAGTAGAAGCCACATTGGAGGACCTTAGTGGCTGTTTGCTCACCTCCGAAATGTCCTCCATACTGTGATCCGTGGCAGTGCCATATGATCTTCTGTGCCTCTTCTCTGGGTACGCATCTGCGGATCATTCCGTCTGCACATCTCTTAAAGAGATATGGTTCATCCCATAAGTAGTACTTTGCATTAGAAATTAGTTTTTTCGTTTGCACTCTGCTGTACTCTTTGGATATGAACCTCACAGCTTTATAATTCGCAATGTCTGCAAACCATGGTGCTTCCTGAATGGCGAAGAGTTGCTCATCCGGAAAGGTTTCAGAGATCTCAGTAGGAGGGAGGGATGCTCCTGCTACTGGTTCTATACGGGACAGGTGATCAGCTACCTGGTTCTCTGTCCCTTTTTTGTCTCTTATTTCTATATCAAACTCTTGCAGAAGCAATACCCATCTTATGAGCCTGGGTTTTGAATCCTGCTTTGTGAGTAGGTATTTAAGAGCAGCATGGTCAGTATACACAATCACTTTTGAACCTACTAAATAGGATCTAAACTTGTCAATGGCATAAACCACTGCAAGTAACTCTTTTTCTGTGGTTGTGTAATTCTTTTGTGCATTATTTAAAACATGGCTAGCATAGTAAATGACGTGCAGAAGCTTGTTATGCCTCTGTCCCAACACTGCACCAATGGCATGGTCACTGGCATCACACATTAGTTCGAATGGTAATGTCCAGTTTGGTGCAGAGATGACTGGTGCTATGACCAACATAGCTTTCAGGGTCTCAAACGCCTGTAGACACTCTGTGTCAAACACAAATGGCGTGTCAGCAGCTAGCAGATTGCTCAGAGGTTTTGTAATTTTTGAAAAAGCCTTTATAAACCTCCTGTAGAATCTTGCATGTCCTAGAAAGCTTCTGATTGCCTTTACATTGGCAGGTGGTGGTGATTTTTCAATTACCTCTACCTTAGCTTGATCCACCTCTATTCCTTTATTCAAAATTTTATGCCCAAGGACAATTTCTTCAGTCACCATAAAGTGACATTTTTCCCAGTTTAAAACTAGGTTGGTCTCTTGGCATCTTTTCAGAACAAGTGCTAAATGGTCAAGGCAGGAGCTGAATGAGTCTCCAAATACTGAAAAGTCATCCATGAAGACTTCCAAAAATTTCTCTACCATAACAGAGAAGATAGAGAGCATGCACCTCTGAAAGGTTGCAGGTGCATTACACAGACTAAAAGGCATTCTCTTGTAAGCAAATACTCCAGAAGGACATGTGAATGCTGTTTTCTCTTGGTCCTGAGGATCTACTATAATTTGGTTGTAACCTGAATAGCCATCCAAAAAGCAGTAATATTCATGACCTGCTAGTCTCTCTAGCATCTGGTCTATGAATGGTAAAGGAAAATGATCTTTTCTGGTGGCTGTATTGAGCTTTCTGTAGTCAATACACATATGCCACCCTGTAACTGTTCTTGTAGGGACCAGTTCATTCTTTTCATTATGAACCACTGTCATGCCTCCCTTCTTGGGGACAACGTGGACAGGGCTCACCCAGGGGCTGTCAGAAATAGGATAAATAATCCCAGCCTCTAGTAACTTAGTGACCTCTTTCTGCACCACCTCCTTCATGGCTGGATTTAGCCGCCTCTGTGGTTGAACCACTGGCTTAGCATCATCCTCCAATAGGATCTTGTGCATGCATCTTGCTGGGCTAATGCCCTTAAGATCACTTATGGACCACCCAAGAGCTGTCTTGTGTGTCCTTAGCACTTGAATTAGTGCTTTCTCTTCCTGTGGATTTAAAGTAGAGCTTATGATCACTGGAAAAGTGTCACCTTCTCCCAGAAATACATATTTCAGGGATGGTGGTAGTGGTTTGAGCTCGGGTTTAGGAGGTTTCTCCTCTTCCTAAGGGATTTTCAGAGGTTCTTTTATTTTCTCTGATTCCTCCAGATCAGGCTGAACATCTTTAAAGATGTCCTCTAGCTCTGATTCGAGACTTTCAATCATATTGATCTCTTCCACTAAAGAGTCAATAATATCAGTGCTCATGCAGTCATTTGATGTGTCTGGATGCTGCATAGCTTTGACAACATTTAACTTGAACTCATCCTCATTGACTCTCAGGGTCACTTCCCCTTTTGTACATCAATAAGAGTTCGTCCAGTTGCTAGGAAAGGTCTTCCTAGAATGAGAGTTGCACTCTTGTGCTCCTCTATTTCCAGCACTACAAAGTCAGTGGGAAAGGCAAATGGCCTAAACTTGACAATCATGTCCTCAATTATGCCTAATGGATATTTAATGGAGCCATCAGCAAGTTGAAGACATATCCGGGTTGGTTTGACTTCTTCAGTCAAGCCAAGCTTTCTGATAGTGGATGCAGGTATTAGGTTGATACTTGCTCCAAGGTCACATAGAGCTGTCTTGGTACAAACACCCTCTAATGTGCATGGTATCATAAAGCTTCTTGGATCTTTAAGCTTCTCTGGTAAGCTTTTCAGAATCACTGCACTGCATTCTTCAATGAGAAAAACTTTTTCAGTTTCTCTCCAATCCTTCTTATGACTTAAGATCTCTTTCATGAACTTAGCATAAGAGGGTATTTGCTCAAGTGCCTCTGCAAACGGGATCTTTATCTCAAGAGTCCTGAGATAGTCTGCAAAGCAGGCAAATTGTTTATCCTGTTCCGCTTGGCGGAGTTTCTGAGGATAAGGCATATTGGCTTTATATTCTTTAACCTTAATTGCTATAGGTTTATTCCCTACAGAGGTGGTTGGAGAAGCCTTCTTAGAGAGGTTATGATCAGCACTTGCAGGTGTCTGATCCCTCATTGGCATTTGAACACCAGGATAGGGTGCTGGATGGGCGTTTAACGCCAGCTTCCCACCCTTTTCTGGCATTTGAACGCCAGAACTGGGCAGGGAATGGGTGTTCAATGCCAACTTTTCTCTCTTTTCTGGCGTTTGAATGCCAGAAGTGGGCATCTACTGGGCGTTTGACGCCAATCTTTCACCCTTTTCTGGCGTTTGAACGCCAGAATTTTTCCTCTCTGGGTTCTTGCTATCCTCAGAGGGATTTTGGCTAGTGGTTTAGTCATCCTCTGTCAGTTGTTCCTTTCTTGGCTTTCTGCTACTTTGAGCTGATTTATTCAATGTCTTTCCGCTCCTTAATTGAATAGCTTGGCATTCTTCTATTATCTGTTTAGATAGTTGCTATCTTGTCTGATTCAATTGTGCTTCCATATTCTTGTTAGCATTTTTATTGTCTTGGAGCATCTCTTTAAATTCTGCTAATTGTTTTGTCATAAGGAGTAATTGCTGATTAAGTTTAATGATCTGTTCTTGAGGATTAGGATCAGTAGTTACTGCCCTGGCCTCTTCCTTTATGGAGGACTCACTGCTAGAGTACAAATATTGATTTCTAGCAACCGTATCTATGAGTTCTTGAGCCTCTTCAATCGTCTTCCTCATGTGTATAGATCCACCAGCTGAGTAGTCTAGAGACATCTGAGCTTTTTCTGTAAGCCCATAGTAGAAGATGTCTAACTGTACCCACTCTGAAAATATTTCAGAGGGGCATTTCCTTAGCATCCCTCTGTACCTCTCCCAGGCATTATAAAAGGATTCATGATCCTCTTGTTTAAACCCTTGGATGTCCAGCCTTAGCTGTGTCATCCTTTTTAGAGGGTAAAATTGATTCAGAAATTTGTCTGATAACTGTCTTCATGTTTTTATGCTTGCTGTGGGTTGGTTATTTAACCACCTCTTAGCTTGATCTTTTACAGTAAATGGAAATAGTAATAATCTGTAGACATCCTGATCCACTTCTTTATCACATACTGTGTCAGCAATTTGTAAGAACTATGCCAGAAACTCAGTAGGTTCTTCCTGTGGAAGACCATAATACTGGCAATTTTGCTGCACCATGATAATGAGCTGAGGATTTAACTCAAAACTGCTTGCTTTGATGGGAGGTATACAGATGCTACTCACATATGCAGCTGTAATGGGGTTAGCATATGACCCAGAGTCCTTCTGGACTGTTCATTTCCACTTATGTCCATGATGGAGAAAAGGGAATTGATGTGAATTGCAAATAAATTATATATTTAAAATTTTTTTATTTAATTAAAATTAACCGAATAAAATAAAACAAAATAAATGGAAGATAAAATAAAAGTTTCAAAAATTAGAAGAAAATGAAATAAAAACAAATTGAAAACTAAATTAATTAATTAATTAAAAATATTTTGGAAAAAGAATGCTTAGTTAATTTCGAAATATGAAAGAGGAAAGTAGTTTAAGTGATTTTTTTTTGAAAAAGATTTTAAAATTAGCAATCAAAAAGATATGATTGAAAATTATTTTGAAAAAGATATGATTGAGAAGATATGATTGCAATTTATAAAAAAAAGATATGATTGAAAAGATATGATTGAAGAAATTAAAAAGATTAGATTTTTGGAAAAGATTTGAAAAGATCAATTTTTGAAATTAGAATTTTGACTTGACAAAAAAAAGATATGATTTTGAAAATCTTTGACTAATTTAATGCAAAATTTCGAAATTTATGAGTAAAATAAGGAAAAGATATTTTTTTGTTTTTGAATTTTAATGAGGAAAGAGAAAAACAACAAAATGACACTAGACTTAGAAATTTTAGATCAAAACAAAGAGAACAAACAAGAAAACTTTGAATGTCAAGATGAACACCAAGAACACTTTGAAGATCAAGATGAACACCAAGAACAAATTTTTGAAAAATTTTTAAGTAAATAAAAGCATGCAATTGACACCAAACTGAAAATATAAAACTAAACTCAAATAAAAGACTCAAATTTAGTGACTCTAAACCAAAAAAATAAATTATTCCTAATCTAAGCAACAAAATAAACCGTCAGTTGTCCAAACTCGAACAATCCCCGACAACGGTACCAAAAACTTGGTGCACGAAATTACAATCACACTTTTGCAACTCCGCACAACTAACCAGCAAGCGCACTGGGTCGTCCAAGTAATACCCTACGTGAGTAAGGGTCGATCCCACGGAGATTGTCGGCTTGAAGCAAGCTATGGTTATCTTGTAACTCTTAGTCAGGATATCAATAATTCTCAGATTTAATTGTAAAAAGTAAAAGAACATGAAATAAATACTTGTTATGCAGTAATGGAGAATAGGTTGAGGTTTTGGAGATGCTCTGTCCTCTGAATCTCTGTTTTCCTACTATCTTCTTCTTCACACACGCTAGGCTCCTTCCATGGCAAGCTGTATGTTGGTGGATCACCGTTGTCAATGGCTACCATCCGTCCTCTCAGTGAAAATGGTCCAAATATGCTGTCACCGCACGACTAATCATCTGTCGGTTCTCACTCATGTTGGAATAGGATCCATTGATCCTTTTGCGTCTGTCACTACACCCAGCACTTGCGAGTTTGAAGCTCGTCACAGTCATCCCTTCCCAGATCCTACTCGGAATACCACAGACAAGGTTTAGACTTTCCGGATCTCAAGAATGGCTGCCAATAATTCTAGCTTATACCACGAAGACTCTGATCTGAATCAGGAGGCTAAGAGATATGCACTCAGTCTAAGGTAGAACGGAGGTGGTTGTCAGGCACGCGTTCATAGGTGAGAATGATGATGAGTGTCACGGATCATCATATTCATCAAGTTGAAGAACAAGTGTATATCTTAGAGAAGAGACAAGCGTGATTGAATGGAAAACAGTAGTAATTGCATTAATTCATCAAAACACAGCAGAGCTCCTCACCCCCAACCATGGGGTTTAGAGACTCATGCCGTAGAAGATACAATATGAAACGTGTAGAGTGTCATGAGGTACAAGATGAATCACTAAAAGTAGTTTTTATAATAAACTAGTGACATAGGGTTACAGAAAATGAGTAAGCTAGAATAGTTAGTGTAAAAATCCACTTCCGGGGTCCACTTGGTGTGTGCTTGGGCTGAGCATTGAAGCTTTCATGTGTAGAGACCTTTCTTGGAGTTAAACGCCAGCTTTTGTGCCAGTTTAGGCGTTTAACTCCAGCTTTCATGCCAGTTCTAGCGTTTTGACGCCAGAATTTCTATGCTGACTTGGAAAGCAAGTTTGGGCCATCAAATCTCATGAAAAGTATGGACTATTATATATTTCTGGAAAGTCCAGGATGTCTACTTTCCAACAAAATTGAGAGCGCACCAATTGGGATTCTTTAGCTCCAGAAAATCCACTTCGAGTGCAGGGAGGTCAGAATCCAATAGCATCTGCAGTCCTTTTTCAGCCTCTGAATCAGATTTTTCTCAGGTCCCTCAATTTCAGCCAAAAAATACCTGAAATCACAGAAAAATACACACACTCATAGTAAAGTCCAGAAATATGATTTTTGAATAAAAACTAATAAAAACATAATAAAAACTAACAAAAATATACTAAAAACATACTAAAAACAATGCCAAAAAGCGTATAAATTATCCGCTCATCACTTATCCTCCCAACCAACATTGCTACCTTTGTTGAGTCGCAAATTGAACGAAGACAATGGGGATTCCTACGGAGACAGTCACGGCAGGTTAATGTCTCATGGGTAGTAGAATTCTACTCCAACTTTCACATGCCAACCTTGCTGTCCGTCTATGTCCGTCAGAAACAAGTCTCCATAACTGAAGAGGCCATTCAGCGAGCTTTAGATCTTTCCCCTACTCCAGAAGGATTGGACGCATTCTAAGAAGCCTCACTCAAGCGCCAGACATACCAATTTAACTGGGACGCCGTTCTCAGAGTTATCGCACAACCTGGCAGCAGATGGATCTACGGATACCATCGATCCCGACCCAAAGGGATATCGACTTCATCACTTACCTTGGAAGCTCGAGTATGGGCACAGATCATGTCCCATTATGTCTTTCCGAGCACCCACGAGTCCTCCTTCACTGCAGACATGGTTGTTCTACTTTGGTGTATTCTTACAGACCAGCACCTAAACTTACCAAGACACATCCGAAATGCAATGGGACACGTACAAATTGCGGGCAATCTATCTTTTTCCGCCTTGGTTTCAGATCTCGTCTCAGCAGCTGGAGTCTCCTACAGAGCTGGGGACACCAAAGTCATGCTTCCACGGGATGATCAGTACGTCCCTAACGGAAAGTATATCAGACCACTAGCAGCCACTACAAGCCAGCCTACAGAACTGGCTGAAGATATTCCTTCATCAGCACCACAAGCATCTACAACAAACCAACTGCTCCATCAGATACTCGAAAGGTTGGATCGGCAGGAACACAAAGCAGAGCTAAAAGAATGTCGAAACAAGCGCCGATTCACATACCTCAAGGAGCTACTTATGGGGAACTACAAAGACCCAGACACCTCAAACTCCACTTCATTTACCAGCACAGGGAGCCATGACGGTCCCGATGGTGGAGATACTGCTACCAGCCCCCCTCTGTTCCTGACAGATGGCACCAAGGACGGTGCAAAGCCTTAAGTGTGGGGAGGTCGGTCAGTACCTGACTTCTGGAGGTAATTTCTCTTCCTTAACACCAATAAAATAGGATAGTTAGATAGTTTTTCTTTTGTAGAATATGATAGATTGCATAGAAATAGGTTAATTACATGCATGTTTTACTTGATTGAAAATATAATAAGTTTCTTCTAAGACCCTATTTTTTGAAAAATTTCACTAATTTTAAATTTGCTTGAAGTTGTATTCGGAACATAGTTTAAAAAGCCAAGAACACACAACCCGTGAGATTTTGAGCCTAAGTACATGGTTACATTATTTAACCATAAATATTTTATTCTTGTGTGTTTACTTCTCTATGATTGTAATCTATATATTTTTTTCATCCTATATGTCCAATGTTTAATATATTTATATGCTTGCATATGATTGAGGCCATTATTTGTTTAGCTCACTTATCCCAAATAAGCCTACCCTTTAAATTACCTTTGTTAGCCACTTTGAGCCTTTTAAAATCCCATTTGTTCTATATTTTACCACATTACTAGCCTTAAGCAGAAAAATAATTATATATCCCAATTGAATCTTTGGTTAGTTTAAGATAGAAATTGTGTGTTAACTGGGTATGGGAAGATTGTGGGGACAGGGGTTAATAAGGGAATGTGTCATGATAAAATAATGGGAATTTGGGTACCTACTCATGTAAAACTATAAAAATTAAAAATCTATGTGCATTGAGAAGCTAGTTTATTTTCATATTCAAAAAAAAATTCAATAAATAAATAAGGGGACAAAATTACCCCAATGCTAAGTTGAAGTTCAAAGATCAATGCATATATGATAAAATTAAAATAAAGGTTGATGCATGAGTATGGAATGTGAAAGGGAAATTTTGGGTAGCTAGGTATGAAATTTGAAGTTGTATAGAATATATATATGTGTTAGGTGAAAGCTTAGGTTAATTAAAGATTCAATTTATAAGCTTACTTAGCCATATATGTACCCTTACCCTTACCTTAGCCCCATTACAACCTTGAAAAGACCTCATGATGTTTGCATTGGTATATTAAATGTTGTTGATTGGCTAGGTATAGAAAAAAATTTAGAAAGCATGATTAGAGAAGAGTTGAGTGATTACCCTATAGACTTGAGAGACTAGAGTGCACATACATCATCAGTGAGGGTTCAATGCTTAAATTCTATGTTCCCTGCTTTCATGAGCTACCTTCTTGCATTTTAATCTGTTCTTACTGTATAAGAATTGAATTAGTGGAATTTGATTTATGATTGTCTTGAAGAACTTACTTACTTTTAACCAAGTGGACAAGAATCATATAGTTGCATTCATATATATATATATATATATATAGGTTGCATTGCATTGCATGAGTTTTACATGTTCCTACTCATTTACTTTATCTCCTTCACCTAAACATGAGGACATGCTAATGTTTAAGTCTGGGGAGGTTGATAAACCGTTATTTTATGATTTATATTGTGTTTAATTGTGTGGTTTTATCAAGTCTTCACCCACTTATTCATATGATTTGCATGTATTTACAATTCTTCCCAAATTTGTTCTATGGTTGAAAACTTGCTTCTTAGAGATCTTTTAATTATGTATTTTAATTCTCATCTATATCATTCGATGCCGTGATCTGTGTGTTAAGTGTCTCAGGTTTCATAGGGCAGAAATAGCTTAGAGAATGGAGAGGAAGCTTGCAAAAATGGAAGGAACACAAGAAATTAAGGAGATGACCAGCGAGAAACGACGCGGATGCATAGCTCACACGACCGCGCGAAATGGAGAAATCGAAGTGACGCGCTCACGTGCCTGATGCGAACGCGTGGATTGGAAGATGCACGAGTGACGCGAACGCGTGGACGACGCGTACGCGTGGAAAGGAAAAACGCTAAACGACGCGCATGTGTGGATGACGCGTACGCGTGACATGCGCGATCTGCAGATTTAACAGAATTCACTGGGGGTGATTTTGGGCCGTGTTTTGACCCAGTTTTCGGCCCAGAAACACAGACTAGAGCCAGGGAACATGCAGAGACTCAAGGGAGAATGCATTAGGATAGTTTTCAGTTTTTTTAGATTTGATTTTACTCCTCATCTAGGTTTTCTCTCTACACATTCATAGTTCTTAGAATTTTGCTTTATTGCTTTTTGGATTGGGATATTGAGAAGAGTTATTACCTCCGCCAAGACTTCATCATTCTAGTTTGTTTCCTTACTTTTCACTTACTATTTCATATCCTTAATTTATCCAGAGTTACAATTGGATTATTTTTATAGTTTATTAATACAAGAACCATTTTTATTTTTAATTGATCTTTTTGATTATTGATTATCATGTCTTTTTTTATTTTCCTTTTTAATTTTGTGAAGTTTACATTTATGATAATGGAGTAATTCCCTAACTTGATTGGGAGTTGATTGAAAGGAGAACCTTGAGTTGGATTACTCAAGAGTTAAATTGTAATTGGGTTTATTGTTGATTGTCTCTCTAGTCATTAACGCTAATCCTTCCCAAGGGAGAGGATTAGAACTTGTGAATAGAAGTAGACTTCTAACTTACTTGACTTTCCTTTACTTGGTAAAGGATAACTAAGTAGAAGCAACCTTCAATTATCAATTGATCTTGAGAGAAATCCAACAAGGATAGAACTTCCAATTAATCTACTCCCGGTCAAGACCTTTATTTGAATTATATAAATTCTCTTATTTATTTTTTTATTTCTCAACATAAAAAAAAAAAGAAATTTTCTAGAAAACCTCTGACCAATAAGCTGCATTCTTTCCTGCAACTCGTTGGGAGACGACTTGTGATTCATACTCCCAGTATTTTTATTCTAATTTTGTGACAACCCTTTTAAATTGATAAGTGGACTTTTGCCGGTTAAGAACTGTACTTGCAACGTATTTCTTACATTAATTTCTTAATCTGCCAATTTCCGCCACGTCAAGTCCGCCCTCACTAAGATCTTAGGGGAGATGACCACCATTCTCAAGCAAATCCATCTTAATCAACAACAACCACCTCCACAACAACAATACCAACCGATAGCTCCACAAAGAGTTTCTGGAATTTGTTCTTGCAACTTTCATTATACCGATGAATGTCCACAACTCCAAGAGGATAATACCTTAGTGGCCACCAATTCTTACTTCAACCGTTCCAATCAAGGCCCTTATCAACAAGGAGGTAATTATAACCAAGGATGGCAAAACCAAGGTTGGCAAGAGAATTCAAACCAAGGGTGGAGAGACAACTATAACCAAGGATGGAGAGATAGTGCAAGTCAAAGGTGGAATAACAACAACCATCAACCATACCCCAACCAACAAAACCAATCCTTCTAACCAAATCACCCAACCACAAGTTACTCAAATCACCTACTCTTCTTCTTCCTCCAATCAAGCTCCAATGGATGACACCCTCCTCATTATTCTTCAAGAGCAAAGAGAATTTTGCTCCACCATTCAAGAGCTTATATCCCGCTTACCTCTACCAACCAACCAAACTCAAAGTCCCTCTCAACCCTCAATCTCAAGTGCACTTCCCTCTCAACCATTATCTAATCCCAAAGGTGGCCTCAATGCCATCACCTTGAGGTCTGGCACCATACTACAAGAGAGGAGTCCCAAAGAGTCAAGTACAAGGGAGGCTACTCAAGATGAAGATGTTGTTGAAGTGGAGGATGAAGAAGAAGTTCAAGAAGTTGTAGAAGAGGAAGTTTCTCAAGCAAGAGAGAGTGGCTCTAAGGAAAAAGATGTGATGAAAGATGCCATTCCAATCGCATTCCCAAGCTTGGCGAAGAGGACCAAAAAGCAATTGGAGTTGAATCCAAAGATGGTGGATATCTTTAAAAAATTTTAGGTAACCATTCCCTTTTTTGATGCCATTCGCGAAGTTCCTAAATATTTTAAATTTTTAAAGGATTTATGCATGAACAAGGAAAGGATTAATGAATTGGAAACTATTCCTTTGGGTAGTTCAATTTCTGCTTTAATGGGTGTTATTCCTGAAAAATGTGAGGATCCAAGACCCTGCTTGGTATCTTGCACTATAAGTATTATGCCCTTGTCTATTTATGATGAACTGAACCTTTCACCATTGAAATGGTCGGCGACATGCTTTGTTTTGGCCAATAAGAGCATTATTTCTGTGGTTGGTATTGCTGAGGATGTCTTAGTGAGCATCAAGGGGTTGACCTTTCTAATTGATTTCTACATCCTTGAGATGCCTCTTAACGACTCCGGGAAACCGTCATCTATCTTATTAGGGAGGCCCTTCTTGAAGACATATCAGTTTTAACTTCATGCATTCTCAAGCACCTACTCATTCGAGATTGACGGTAGAGCGGTAAGCTTTAATTTGGATGAGGCTATGAAGCATCCACCGGAAGACCACTCTATCTTCCAGTGTGACATTGTTGATGAAGTTGTGGACGAAGTCCACCATGAGACTTGATGAGCTGAATTTGAGCAAAAGGGCAAGTGTGAGGAAGCTAAATGAATATCATGAAGACACCTTTCCACCCCCAATATTGCCAGACAACAATGTACCAAGTCTTGATTTAAGTGTGGAATTAAAACCTCTATCTCCTCACCTTAAATATGCCTTTCTTGATAACAATCTAAAACTCCCAGTGATTATTGCAAGGGAGCTCACTTCCGATCAGGAGGAGAGATTACTTGATGTGTTGCAAAGGAATAAGAAGGCTATTGGGTGGAGCTTGGCAGATATAGTGGGTATAAGTCCCCATGTTTGTGAGCATTGCATTTTTCTAGAGGAAGGATCTAAATTGGTCTGCCCACCACAACAGAGGTTAAATGCCACTATCATGGAAGTTGTTAAGAAAAAGGTGACTAGACTTCTAGAGGCCGACATTATCTACCCTATATTGGATAGAGAATGGGTTAACCCGATACAAGTTGTGCCCAAGAAGTCGGGTGTCACCATGGTCAAGAGCAAAAGTGGAAAACTCATGGCAACTAGGATGCAAAACTCTTGGAGGGTATGCATTGACTATAGGCGCTTGAACTTGGAAACCTGAAAGGACCACTACCCACTTCCATTTATTGATCAAATGCTTGACCGGTTGTCAGGTAAATCACACTATTATTTCTTAGATGGCTATACTGGTTATTTCCAAATTCATATAGCTCCGGAAGATCAAGAAAAGACTACTTTTACATGTCCATTTAGAACATATGCTTACAAGAGGATGCCTTTTGGCTTATGTAATGCACCTGCGACGTTCAAAGGGTGCATAACTAGCATCTTTTCTGATTTTCTTGAGCATTGCATGAAAATTTTTATGGATGACTTTAGTGTTTATGGAGATTCATTTGATGATTGCTTGGGTAGTTTGGCCAAAGTACTAGAAAGATGTACTAGCTCAAACCTTGTTCTCAATTTTGAAAAGTGTCATTTTGTGGTTAAACAAGGTATTGTGCTAGGCCACAACGTTTCTAGTGATGGTATCTCTGTGGATCCTGCAAAAGTTGAAGTTGTTTCTGAATTACCTTACTCCTCTTCTGTGAGGGAAGTCTGTACTTTTCTTAGTCACACAGGTTTTTACCAGCGGTTCATAAAGGACTTTAGTTAGGTGGCTTTGCCTCTTTCCCGTTTGCTCCAAAAAGATATAGAATTTGATTTCAATGAGGTGTGCATGGAAGCATTTGATACATTGAAGGAAGCCTTGACCAAAGCACCCATAGTGAGAGGGCCAAATTGGAATAGCCCGTTTGAGATCATGTGTGATGCATCTAACCATGCCGTGGTGGCCGCGCTTGTCACAGCGCGATGGTAAGGATCCTTACGTTATAGCTTATGCCTTTAAGACTCTAGATGGTGCCCAATCCAATTATACTACCACCAAAAAAGAATTGTTGGCAATTGTTTTCTCCTTGGATAAATTTCGGGCCTATTTACCTAGTTCTAAGGTGGTAGTTGTTGCACGAATCCCCGCGCTTCGTACAGCTGAACCAGCAAGTGCACTGGGTCATCCAAGTAATACCTGAGCGAGTCAGGGTCGATCCCACGAGGATTGTGGTTTGAAGCAAGCTATGGTTATCTTACAGATCTTAGTCAAGCGAATAAAAGAGTTATTGATTTGAATTTGGTTAAAAGCATAAAAGGAATGAAAAAGGGTAATCAGAACTCAGAAGTCGTGTGAACTATGATAAGAAGGTGGTTAAGGCTTGGAGATACTTTTTCCATCTGGATTAACTCTGGTATTACTGTCTTCTTCAATTGTGAATGATTTCTTCTATGGCAGGCTGTATGTGATTGACGTTGGTTTGAGCAGCTGCCAATACTCCTCCAGATTTGGACCCCAGGGTTAGTGCGGATCCATTCTGATTGAGGGTGAAGTTCCTATAGTTCATTCTCTTTGGTGATCCTACTCAAAATGACACAGACAAGGTCGAATCTTCCGAATCAGAGGATGTTGCGCCTTGGTTCTAGCCTCTACCACAGAGTCCCTAATCTCCCCATACCTCAGCTGAACTAGTCTCTCGAGAAGTCTCCAACGAAGTCGTGGATTAGCCGTCTAAGAGATGTATAGTCAAGCTGGCGGTTCAATGCTTTCCACTTAAGTATTCACACGAACCCAAGAAGAACACGGGTGGTTGTCAGGCATGCAGTCTTAGTATGAAGAACGAAGATGATTGTCACGGGTCATCCCGTTCATCATGTTGAAGAAGGAAAATACATCTTAGAATTAAATCAAACACAGATTAAAGAAAAACAGTAATACTTTTATTAATCCATAAAACTCAACAAGGCTCCTCCCCTCAACCGAGGAGGTTTAGAAACTCATACTGATAGAAAACACAATTATATCCTCATACTGATAGAAAACACAACCGAGGAGGGCATTTTGGCCAGTTTCACTGACCTTTTCTTTATTGTTTTAGGGTAGTTTCATGCATTTTCTTAGGAAATAAGCAAGTTTTGGGTAGAATTTCACTTACATCTTGATTTAAGCATACATTGAGCACTTTACATGATTTCATGAGAATTTTGCATGAATTAGATGAAAAATTGGATGATGCATGTCTCATGATGTGGATTAGAACTTTGATGCACTGTATTGCTTGATTTCAGGACAAAGGAAGAAAGAAAGAGCCACGTTGGCAGCCACGTTAGTCTAACTAAATCATTACCACGTTAGAAGCCACGTTAACTTAGTTAACGTGGACTCTAACGTGGGAAGTAGGGGCACCTTGGAATGTTAGTGACAAAGGTAAGTGTCACTAATGTTCTTGAAGAATTAGCAAGCCTACGTTAAGAGCCACGTTAACTAAGCTAACGTAGACTCTAACGTAAGGGGAAGGGAGGACTCTCAACGTTATTGGAAAAGGTGAGCCCCAATAACGTGTGCGAAGGACCAAGAGGCAACGTTAGTGGTCACGTTGGTGCCACTAACGTTGAAGTTAACGTGGATTATCCCTGGGTGAGGAACGTTAGTGGAAAAGGTGATTGCCACTAACGTTCTCGAACCCACACTCTCACTTAACGTTAACGCCACTAACATCCTGAGCTAAGCATCCTGCGTACTCCACACTTTCTCTCTGCAAGTAAAGCTAAGCCCACTGCGGAAGATAACTGCTTCAAACTCAAGATCCAAAGGCCCATATCCAAGACTTGAAGAACCAACTAGAAGATCAGAAGAGTATTATATATAGAGGTAGTTTTGAATCAGAAAGAAGCTTTTGGGGGATGGGAAATTGAGAACTACTCTCTGTATAATTTACTTTCTCTGCACTTCTAGTTCTAGTTTTCATGATGTATTCTCCATCTTTGTTTACCATTTCCAGAGCTATGAACAACTAAACCCCTTTCATTGGGTTAGGGAGCTCTGTAGTAATTTGATAGATCAATACTAATTTTCGTTACTCTTCTTCTATCTTTTCTCTTGATTTTACTAGAAAGTTTTCAATCTTCATCCCATTGGGTAATTATATTGGAAAAGAAGCTATTCATACTTGGATCTCTTCTGAACCTTGGAAGAGAAATGAAGAGATCATGCTAGAAATACTTTCTCATGTTGGACCAAATTGGGTTTGGTTGGGTATGGTGACTATAATCCTACCAAAACTTGATTTGGGAATGCATGTGGTATAATTAGTGACCATACTTCATCTCTTCTCATGAGCAATTGACGAAGGAATTGGCTATTGATCAAGATTTGAGAGATTGAATTACCAAGGAATTGGAATTCGATCACTTAAGATTGCCAAGGAGATCAATGAATGCATTGATTGAGGAAGAGATAAAAATGAACTTGATCCGGAGAATGCAACATCTCCTAAGCCCAATGAATCCCCATTTCTGATCTTACCCATTCTCTTTAATTTCTGCAATTTACTTTCATGAGCATCTTCCCCATTCCCATTTACAATTCTGCAATTTACTTTCCGTCATTTACTTTTAGCTCTTTACTTCCAGCATTTACATTTTCTGCTATTTACTTTCCCGCCATTTAATTTCCTGCAACTCTCAAACCAAAATCTGCTTCGCTCAACTAGAACATTCCTCTAATTAAAGTTGCTTGACCAATCAATCCCTGTGGGATTCGACCTCACTCTATTGTGAGTTTTTACTTGACGACAATTCGGTATACTTGCCGAAGGAAAATTATTGAGAGACAAGTTTCTGTGATATCAAGTTTATGGCGCCGTTGTCGGGGATTGATTTTGAATCAACAATGACTAAATTGGAGGATAACTAGATTTAGCATTTTTCTTTTGTTTGATTTAAATTTCTATTTGAGTTAATTACTTTCAGTTTTAGTTATTTTCCTCCCTTCCCCCTACTCCTTTTTCTTAGTTATTTACTATTCAGTTCACTAACCCACTAACTGTTTGATATATTGCATCACTCACACTAACAACAATTTTAACAAGAGTACTATCTGCAATTATTTCCTTGCTTGTGCCTTGTTGGTTGTATGACAGGGAGAAGAAGCGGGGCTTCAACTTCCTTTGATTCTGAACCTGAGAGGACCTTCCTTAGATTAAGGAGGGAAGCAAGAGGAAAGAGAGTAGTTGGTGCTGAGGAAGAGGAGGAGTACTTTGAACCAGATATGGATGAAAACATGGAGAACCATCATGAAGAAAAGGCTCACAACCATGGCAGAGAAGGTCTAGCAAATCATGCTGGGCAAGAGAGAAGAGTTCTAGGCTCTTACATCAACCCAAACCCAGGAAACTGTGGGAGTAGCATCCAAAGGCCAACCATACATGCCAACAACTTTGAACTAAAGCCACAGCTCATCACCCTTGTTCAGAACAACTGTTCATTCGGAGGAGGTGTCCAAGAAGACCCCAATCAACATCTAACCACCTTCCTGAGGATATGTGATACTGTGAAGTCTAATGGTGTTCATCCTGACACCTATAGACTACTTCTGTTCCCTTTCTCACTTAAGGACAAGGCATCTAAATGGCTAGAATCCTTCCCAAAGGAGAGTTTAGCAACCTGGAAAGATGTGGTGAACAAATTCTTGGCAAGATTCTATCCTCCTCAATGGATCAACAGGCTGAGAGCTGAGGTGCAAACATTCAGGCAGCAGGATGGTGAGACTATATATGAAGCATGGGAGAGGTTCAAGGACCTGACAAGAAGGTGTCCACCAGATATGTTTAATGAATGGGTGCAGCTACACATTTTCTATGAAGGCCTTTCTTATGAATCAAAGAAGGCAGTAGACCATTCATCCGGGGGATCTCTGAACAAGAAGAAGACCATTGAGGAGGCCATAGATGTCATTGAAACTGTAGCAGAGAATGACTATTTCTATGCTTCTGAAAGAGGCAACACTAGAGGAGTGATGGAACTAAACAATATGGATGCACTGCTGGCCCAAAACAAGCTTATTACCAAGCAACTGGCTGACCTCACCAAGAAGATGGAGAGGAACCAAGTGGCAGCAATCACCACCTCATCAACAACCCAAGAGGGAGTGAATGCTGAGGCAGAGGAGGAGCAAGAACAAGCCAACTACATTGGAAACTCACCCAGGCAGACCCATGATCCTTACTCCAAAACGTACAACCCTGGTTGGAGGAATCACCCAAACTTTGGGTGGGGAAATCAACAAGATCAAAGCCAAGATCAGAGACGTCACAACCCCAACAACCATGCAGCTCACCAACATTCCACACAGAGATCATATCAGCACCACCCTAACAACACCTCTCCACATCCATACCAAAACCAAAATGACCCAACTCACCCATCTACTCTCAACTCACCATCATCTGAAGAAAGACTCTCCAAAATTGAGACTCTACTTGAAGGCATATGCAAAGAGATTCAAGATAATAAGGTATTCAAAGAGGAGGTGCGAGCTAGTATCAAGAACCAGGGGGACACCATCAAGAGGCTAGAATTTCAAGTGGGATACTTATCTGAAAAGATTCCCAAACCTACTGATAGCTTCCCAAGTGACACAGAAAAAAATCTGAGAGGTGAAGCAAAGAAAGTCAGATGGGAAGATTGCAAGATGGTTACTATAAGCAATAAGGAGACTGAGGAAAAGAAAAACAAGCCATTAGAACAACTTGGAGAGACATCAGCAGAGAAACAGGAAAAAGATCACCAAAAACCCAAAATTTCACAAAAAGAGCTGACACAGAAGGAGCTGCTGAAACTCTATGCACCGTTTCCCCAATTACTCAATGGTGCTGTAGAGAAGAGAATATACTCAAGATTTCTTGACCTGTTTGCATCCCTCCATGTAAACATACCATTCATCAAGGCCCTCCAACAAATGCCCTCATATATTAAGTATATGAAGGAGCTGCTGACCAGGAAAAGCTCACTCAATGGAGGACAAACAATAGTGATGAATAAGGAGTGCAGTGCTCTCATTCAACCAGAGTTGCCTATAAAAAGGAAGGACCCAGGGAGTTTTCACATCCCCTGTGCCATAGGAGAAACAATGTTTGATAAAGCACTCTGCGATTTGGGAGCAAGCATCAACTTAATGCCTTTATCCCTTATGAAAAGGTTGCAGATCAATGAGATAATACCCACAGATGTAGTTATCAGGCTGGCTGACAAAACTCAAAAACAAGCAGTAGGAGTGGTTGAAAATATGCTGGTGAAGGTGGAAAAATACTTCCTTCGCACAGACTTTGTCATCTTAGACATGGAAGAAAGTCACACTCATCCAATCATATTGGGAAGACCGTTCTTAGCTACAGCCAGAGCACTCATAGATGTGGAGTGAGGGGAGCTAATTTTGAGGATCCATGATGAACAACTCAGCTTCAATGTCTTCAAACTCTCACAAGAAACAGATCATAATGAGATACAGAGGGAGGAGGCAAGCACTGAAGCACAACCAACACCTCTGGGAAACCACTTGGTTGAAGAACAAGGCAATCAACAGCTGTCACAGCTCAAGGAAAATAAGGAGGAACCTAAACCCCCAGAGTCATATGAGACCAGTAACAAAATTCCCTTAGAAGAGGTGGTCACAAAAAGCTAGGCAACATCAAAAGGGACAAAGAAGAAGGCACCAAGGAGGTGGAGGAACAAGAAGATCCCTACAGAGGACTTTTCTCCGGGGGATAAAGTGATCTCAGCCTACTTCCCAGATATTCCACCTTATCTCCCCACTATTCCATCTCAGTTACCTAAGGTCTTCACCATCAATAGAGTTCTTTCCTTAGAACATGTGGAGATCCTTGATGAAGCCAATGGGTATAGGTCTACTGCAAGAGGGGAAGATCTGAAGCATTACCAACCACCATGACAAAGGCAAAACGTCAAGCTAGTGACGCTAAAGAAGCGCTTCATGGGAGGCAACCCATGTTTTACATGCTTTTAAAAGTAGTTAATAATGCAAGGTTTAGGGATTTCAAATCAACTTGACATGGACTTGAATGAATCCTTGTGAGCAACATATAGTGAAGAACAAGTTTGGTGTTCAAGGCACACTAAGAGAACATCAATGTAACCCATATCATGTTACTCTTAGGGGGCCTTAAACAAATCTTTTACACCACACGGCACTAAACTAAGTTTGGTGTTGCCAATGTTGCACACATGGATGTTGAGTTAGTCAGTTAGTTTACTCTATTGAATGGCAGTTAGTTAGTTAAAACAAAAACTTTAAAAAATAGTTATTCTTTTAATTTTGCCGCCACTTTCCACACATATTTTTTTAATCAAAATTCTTTTATTTTGTAGGAGAGAAGAAAGGGGTATTGAAGTGGATTGAGTGGACAATTAAATGAAGAAGTTTCGGCCACTTCATGAATGGAGAATACACACGTGTCTCAAGGGAAAATGCATTAGGAAATGTGCCATGCAACATTGAAAAAATGAGACCCTTGAAGACCGAACCAATCTCCCTCACAAAGATGATGATCCTTGTGCTCATCCCCTGCAGAGCCCCATCCGTTCATCATACACTAACCCATTCAATCCACACCTTTCATCCACACACCACTTCCCTATATAAGTGATTCGCACTAAGTACACCCTTAACATTCCAATTTCACTCCCCACACTTCTCA
Source organism: Arachis ipaensis (assembly GCF_000816755.2). NCBI lineage: Eukaryota > Viridiplantae > Streptophyta > Magnoliopsida > Fabales > Fabaceae > Arachis > Arachis ipaensis. The sequence continues at coordinate 89,642,060 of NC_029793.2, forward strand.
TTTTCGAAACTAAACACTCTTCCCCTTCATCACACCTTGTCCTAACCAACCAAATTCCTCATCTATCCGTACCTTCCGCCCTCTTCACACATCAACTCAAACTCATGGCATCATCAAGCTCCAAGAGGCAAAAGAGGAAGGAACCAGTGGAGAGCATTCCTTTCGCTGAGAAGAGATTCAAAACAGCATTCCATGAACTCGAATTTGGACGGATAAAGCTCAAGAAGATACTGCCTGAGTTAACGTTCCAAATTGACGAGGATGAGTACCCACAGATTCGAGAGAAGATTGAATAAAGGGGTTGGCAAAGGCTTACGAACCCGGAGGGGAAGATAAATGCAAACCTCATCAAAGAGTTCTATGCAAATGTGGTTAGAGAAGACAAAACCAAGGCCCCAACCTTCAAAAGTTACGTAAGAGGAAGAGAGGTGGACTTTAGCCCAAATGCTATAACAAGAACTCTTCAGCTGAAATCACCACATTTTGATGAGCTTAGTTATCATGCAAGGATAAGTAAGAGCCCTGACAATGATAAACTCGAAGAAATAGTGACTGACATATGTGTCATAGGAGCTGACTGGGAAAGGTATACGGATAAGAGATCCCGGTTCATCAAGAGGCGAGACCTTAGCCCGGAAGCCAAGGGATGGTTTGAAATCGTGAGGAAGTCTATCCTCCCAGCTGCAAATAATTCAGAGGTCAATATTAATCGAGCGACTATGGTACATTGCCTAGTATAGGGTAGAGAAATCAATGTGCATGAATTCATAGCTGAGGGGATTCAAGAGTCAGCTGAGAAGGTTGATTCGGGTGCCAGGCTTTGGTACCCCAGCACCATTCTCAGATTGTGTACAAAGGCCAAGGTAGTCTTCGAGGATAGCAATCCAGAATGGGTGAACCCTGGGAGGCTAGTTACACTTCAGCGTCTGATCTATACTACGCCCGCCCAACAACAAAGGAGACCTTAAATAGGAAAGCGAAAACCAAAAGAAGGAACCCACCAAGAAGAATCTCATCAGGAAGAACACCAACAAAGAGAATATTATGACCCAACCAACATAAACCTGAAACACATTCATGGAGCCATTGAGGAACTAGCAAGGAGTTATATGGAGGGACAAGAACAACAACTGCATGTTCAAGCTCAAAGGATGGATCGTCAAGAAGAGCTCCTTTCTAATTGGATGAATCAACAAGGGGAGTGGCAGAAACAGCAAATGGAACATTATTCCCAGCTCACTCAAGCCATCAATCAAGTGTCTGAAAGGCAAGAGCATCAAGATAAGCACCTTCAAGAACTCAACCAACACCAGCTAGCTCAGACAAAGGCATTCAATGAGTTCAGTGTACTTAATGAAGGACGACAACTACATAGGGAGGAGTTCAACATAAACACTCAAGCCAAATTGAACTACATGTCTAGTCATATGCATAATCTACACTATGCCATCCCTACATATGATGAGGTCCAAAAAGATTTTGTGGAACAAGAAGAAAGCAAGGTGAAACAGCAGAAGGAAACATTGAAAAAGAAGATGGAAGATGCTGGTTTTTGGAAGAAGTTGATTGGAAAAGGCAAGGGAAGTGGGAGTACAAGCACTCAAGAGAAAAACAAAGAGGACAAGCAAGAGGAAGAGCATGGGAAACCCCATGAGTAAAAGGTGGTGGAGTTCCCTCTTTGTTCCATCTTTTTCAAGCTTTAAATAAGGAAAATCATGTATGAAATAGAACATGTTCCATGGTAGTTTAGAAATTTTCAATTCTGTCTTTAAGTTTTTCATTGCCTAGGTCTATGATTACTAGTCAAGTTGCCTGTTTTCAATTCCATCCTGCTTATTGTGTTGCTTGTCTCCTTTTGAATCAAATAAAAAGAGAATGTGTGTTATCAAAGACCAAAGTGGAGTTCACATTGTGAAGTAAGTTCCTTAGTGTGTGATGTGGTCATAAGTTAGCTAAGTTGGTTCACCAACAAGGGTGGGAAGACAGCTATCTGTCCTGAATCATATGCTTGAAACACACTCCATGAGACTAGCTAAATAACAAGATCCTAATAAGAAAAAAGGGGAAAAGAACAATAAGAGTTGAAAAAGAAAGAAAAGTTAATAAAGAATAAGGCTAGGCACCAAGGGTTTGAAACTTGAGAGATGTGTCTGTGGTGCTCCTGTACCAAGGACCTGCTTGGATGAATAAGTTCGTAGGAGTGCTTCATCACTTGGTAACTTGGGTTAACTAACCCGGGATTATCAAATGAAAATCCACTATCAAGAGCAACCTTACTACAGAACATTTAGTAACCCAAAGAGGTGCTGGACACCAAGGTCTCAAGAAAGGAAATAACAAACCATGTGCCTGTGGTGTATATGTATGGGGGAAAGAGACTTGAGGGAGTAAGTCCTTAGGGGTGTCTTAAAACCTAGCACCTTGAACTAACTGGTTCGGGAGTGCTAGCTGAAAGCTTATCTTAAAGAGTCGCCCCCTCACAGAGCACTTAGCCTAAGAACACAAATAAGCCCAGAAAACAATAAAAGGATCAATGAATAAGAGTCTCATAGGGTGCAATCAAGTGAGTATTCCAGGACATGATAAAGGTCTGAAAGCCAGTAAAGGAATGAACCTAAGTTGCTATGCATGAAACCAGCATAAAACCAAGGACATGACTTCCACAATAATGACTCATTCCTTGGCATTTCATTCATCATTCTCTTGTTCCAGTACTTGCTTAGGGACAAGCAAGCTTTAAGTTTGGTGTTGTGATGTCAGGGCATTTTGGCCAGTTTCACTGACCTTTTCTTTACTGTTTTAGGGTAGTTTCATGCATTTTCTTAGGAAATAAGCAAGTTTTGGGTAGAATTTCACTTACATCTTGATTTAAGCATACATTGAGCACTTTACATGATTTCATGAGAATTTTGCATGAATTAGATGACAAATTGGATGATGCATGTCTCATGATGTGGATTAGAACTTTGATGCACTGTATTGCTTGATTTCAGGACAAAGGAAGCAAGAAAGAGCCACGTTGGCAGCCACGTTAGTCTAACTAACGTAACCACCAACGTGGAATGGGAGCTAGCTTACAACGTTAATGAGAAAAGTAATCACCAATAACGTCCTCGAAGCCATCATAACCCACGTTAAGAGTCACGTTAACTAAGTTAACGTGAACTCTTAACGTGACTCTTAACGTGGAAGAAAGAAAGTGGAGCCAACGTTAGTGACACTCACCTTTATCACTAACGTTGGACCAAGCTCATAAGTGGCCACGTTAAGAGCCACGTTAACTCAGTTAACGTGGACTCTAACGTTAGGAAGCAAATAAGAAGCCAACGTTAGTGACACTCACCTTTGTCACTAACGTTGGCCAAGTTACAATGAGCCACGTTAGTTGCCACGTTAACTTAGTTAACGTGGAAGCTAACGTGGAGAAAGAAAGTGATCGCCAACGTTAGTGACACTTACCTTTGTCACTAACATTGGAATGAGCCACAATTAGCCACTATGAGCCATGTTAACTACCACGTTAACTTAGTGCCATGTTAGCCATGTTAACTACCACGTTAACTTAGTTAACGTGGAAGCTAACGTTGAGGATAGGATGATGAGCCAACGTTAGTGACACTCACCTTTGTCACTAACGTTGGAAATGGCTATCATTACCACGTTAGAAGCCACGTTAACTTAGTTAACATGGATTCTAATGTGGGAAGTAGGGGCACCTTGGAACGTTAGTGACAAAGGTAAATGTCACTAACGTTCTCGAAGAATTGGCAAGCCTACGTTAAGAGCCACGTTAACTAAGCTAACGTAGACTCTAACGTAAGGGGAAGGGAGGACTCTCAACGTTATTGGAAAAGGTGAGCCCCAATAATGTGTGCGAAGGACCAAGAGGCAACGTTAGTAGTCACGTTGGTGCCACTAACGTTGAAGTTAACGTGTATCATCCCTGGGTGAGGAACGTTAGTGGAAAAGGTGATTGCCACTAACTTTCTCGAACCCACACTCTCACTTAACGTTAACGCCACTAACGTCCTGAGCTAAACACCCTGCCTACTCCACACTTTCTCTCTGCAAGTAAAGCTAAGCCCACTGCGGAAGATAACTGCTTCAAACTCAAGATCCAAAGGCCCATATCCAAGACTTGAAGAACCAACTAGAAGATCAGAAGAGTAATATATATAGGGGTAGTTTTGAATCAGAAAGAAGCTTTTGGGGGATGGGAAATTGAGAACTACTCTCTGTATAATTTACTTTCTCTGCACTTCTAGTTCTAGTTTTCATAATGTATTCTCCATCTTTGTTTTTCATTTCCAGAGCTATGAACAACTAAACCCCTTTCATTGGGTTAGGGAGCTCTGTTGTAATTTTATGGATCAATACTAATTTTCGTTACTCTTCTTCTATCTTTTCTCTTGATTTTACTAGAAAGCTTTCAAGGAGAATGCAACATCTCCTAAGCCCAATGAATCCCCATTTCTGATCTTACCCATTCTCTTTAATTTTTGCAATTTACTTTCATGAGCATCTTCCCCATTCCCATTTACAATTCTGCAATTTACTTTCCGTCATTTACTTTCAGCTCTTTACTTCCAGCATTTACATTTTCTGCTATTTACTTTTCCGCCATTTAATTTCCTACAACTCTCAAACCAAATTCTACTTCGCTCAACTAGAACATTCCCCTAATTAAAATTGCTTGACCAATCAATCCCTGTGGGATTCGACCTCACTCTATTGTGAGTTTTTACTTGACGACAATTCGGTATACTTGCCGAAGGAAAATTATTGAGAGACAAGTTTCTGTGCTATCAAGAAACTCATACTGATAGAAAATACAATTATAAACGAAAATATGGCCTAATAGTCTTTTTTGATTATATAAAATATCCCTTAAATACTAAACTAATGACTAAGGATTACATAAGAAGGGTAAAACAGTCTTTTAGTGATAAAATCCACTTTTAGGGCCCACTTGGTGAGTGTTTGGGATGAGCTTAGATGAGATCCACGTGTTATGAGGCCTCTAGGGCGTTGAACGCTGGCTAGGGGGTCCTCTCTAGGCGTTTTGATGCTGGTCTCCTCCTTTGAGCGCTGGACGCCTGGAATAGGGCAGGAGGCTGAAGTTGGACGCCAGTTTTGGGCCTTTTAATCTGAAGCAAAGTATGGACTATTATACATTGTTGGAAAGCTCTGGAAGTCGGCTTTCCATATCCATTGAGAACGCGTGATTTGGACTTCTGTGGCACTAGAAAAGCTCTTTTGAGTGCAAGGAGGTCAGATTCGGACAACATCTGCAGTGCTTTCTCTATCTCTGAATTAGACTTTTGCTAACGTTTTCTCCAACTCCTCAATTTCAGCCAGATAATACCTAAAATTGCACAAAAACATACAAACTCAAAGTAGAATCCAAAAAATTTGATTTTTGCACTAAAACCTATGAAAACTTAATAAAAATTAAACAAAACATGCTAAAAACTATATGAAAATGATGCTAAAAAGCGTATAAAATATCCGCTCATCACAACACCAGACTTAAACTGTTGCTTGTCCCCAAGCAACTAAAAACACGGTAGGATACAAAGAAGAGTAAGATACAATAAATCTCAGAGTTTCCAATGAAGCTCAGTTTCAATTATATGAGCAGGACTTAGTAGCTTTTTGCTTCTGAATAGTTTTGGCATCCCACTATCCATTGAAATTCAGAATGGTTGGCATCTTTAGGAACTTAAAATCCAGATGATATTATTGACTTTCCTAGTTCAATTCTTTTTTATTCTTAAACACAACTTTTAGAGGCTTGGCCGTGACCCTAAGCACTTTGTTTTCCAATATTATCACCGGATACATAAATGCCACAGACACTTTAACTGGGTGAACCCATTCGGATTGTGATTCAGCTTTGCTAGAATCCCCAGATAGAGGTGTCCAGATTTCTTAAGCACACTCTTTTTGCTTTGGACCACGACTTTAACTGCTCAGCCTCAGGCTTTTCACTTGACACCTTCACACCACAAGCATATGGTTAGGGACAGCTTGGTTGAGCCGCTTAGGCCAAGATTTTATTCCTTATAGGCCCTCCTACCCATTGATGCTCAAGGCCTTGGATCCTTTTACCCTTGCCTTTTGGTTTAAAGGGTTATTAGTTTTTTGCTCTTGCCTTTTATTTTAAAGAGCTATTGGCTTTTTCTGATTTTTTCTATTTATTTTTTTCGCCATTTTATTATTTTTTCGCACGCATATATTATTTTTTTTCTTTTTCTTTTGCAACATGCTTTTTCTTTTTCTTTTTGCTGCTTTTTCTTGCTTCAAGAATCAATTTATTTAGATTTTTCAGATTATCAATAATACTTTTTCTTTTTCATCATTCTTTCAAGAGCCAACATTCTTAATTTCAACTTCAAATATGCACTGTTTACTGATACATTCAGAAAACAAAAGCAATTCCACCACATCAAGATAATTGAACTATTCTTATTATAAACTTGAAATTCATGTATCTCTCAATTCTTTCCAAATAAAATTTTCTTTGAAGCAATGTGAGAGATATATGGAACATTTTACAACTTTAAGACATAAATGGAAATGATCATGTAATAAGAACAAGAGAACAGACAATACAACATAACAGAAAACAGAAAAATAACATAAGAAAAAGAAGATTAAGAGAACGAATCCACCTTTAATGGTGGCGGCTAGTACTCCTTCTTGAGGACCCAATGTAGTGCTTGATCTCTTTAATGTCACTTTTTGTCTCTATTGTTCTTCCCTCATAGCCCTTTGGTCTTCTCTGATTTCATTGAGGATGGTGGAATGCTCTTGATGCTCCATCCTCTTTTTAGTGATGGACTTGTCTTCCCCAATAGAGATATCTCCTTCTATGACAATTCCAGCTGAATTGCATAGATGACAGATGAGGTGTGGGAATGCCAACCTTGCTTAGGTGGAAGGCTTCTCAGCTATCTTGTACAATTCTTGAGGAATCACCTCATGTACTTCCACCTCACTTCTAATCATGATGCAATGGATCATGATATCCCTTTCAATAGTCACTTCTGACCGATTGTTAGTATGGATGATAGAGCGTTGGATACATTCCAACCATCCTCTAGCCATGGGCTTTAGGTCAAGCCTTCTTAGTTGAATGAGATTGCCTTGGGAATCCCTCTTCCACTGTGCTCTTTCCACACAGATGTCTGAGAGCACTTGATCTAGTCTCTGATCAAAGTTGACTCTTCTAGTGTAAGGATGTAGGTCTCCTTGCATCAGAGGCAAGTTGAATGCCAATCTCACACTTTCTGGGCTGAAATCTAAGATTCTCCCTCGGACCATGGTGCTCCAATTCTTTGGATTTGGGTTCACACTAGTGTCATGGTTTTTACTAACCCATGCATTAGCATAGAACTTTTGCACCATTAAAATCCTAAGATCTTGAATGGGATTAGTTAGGACTTCCCAACCTCTTCTTTGGATCTCTCTTCGAATTTCCGAATACTCATTCTTCTTGAGCTTGAAAGGGACCTAAGGGATCACTTTCTTCTCTGCCACTACTTTATAAAAGTGTTGTTGGTAGGCTTTGGTAATGAATTTCTCCATCTCCTAAGATTCAGAGGTAGCGGCTACTGCCTTTTCTTTCCTCTTGCTAGATGATTCTCCAACCTTGGGTAGCATAAGTGGTAATGGAAAGCAAAAAGCAATGCTTTTCCCACACCAAACTTAAAAGTTTTGCTTGTCCTCGAGCAAAAATAAAGAAAAGAGAAGAATGGAGTAGAAGAAGAAGAAAATAGAAGGAGAGAGAGGGCTTGGCCGAATGGGGCTTATGAGTATATGAAGTGTGTGTGTATGAAGGGTTAGAAGGAGGGTTATTTATAGGAGGGGGTAGGGTTGGGTTCAGCCATGGGTGGGTAATTAGGAGGAAAATTTAATTTTGAAGTGGGTGGGAGTTGGTGGGAGTTATGATGGTTTTGGGGAAGTGATATAGATGTGATTGGGCTAGGATTTATAGGGAAGAGTGTATAGAGAAGTGTGAAAGAGAGAGGGAAAAAGTGGGGTAGGTAAAGATGATGTGGGACCCACTAGTCCTGAGAGGCTAGGAAATTCAGATTCCCTGCCCTCTGCACTAGCCTTTAAACGCCCAGGGTCTACTCCCTGGCTGGTGTTCAATGCCAGCTATGCTGCCCATTGGGGGCGTTGAACGCCCAGGGTTTGCTCCCTGGCTGGCGTTCAACGCCAGCAACACTCTATCCAGAGTGTTCTATTTTCACTACTGAATATTTCTGTCTATGCTCTGACTGCTGCACATGATCATGAACCTAAAATCTTACTGAAAAGCAAAATAAAAGAGAATAAAAATAATTAATTAAGGTTGGTTTGCCTCCGAACAAGCACTTCTTTAACGTCACTAGCTTGACGGTTAGCTCCTTACGGAGGTGAGTATGGGCTCAGAATTTTACCCCTTACAGTGAACTTTCTTCCTGTCTTTTCATGAATGAGCTCCACATGCTCTAGAAACAGGATACGACTCACTGTATATGGTATGACTTCCTTCTTAGTGAAGATAATTCTCATGTCAGGCGAGAGGCCTTTAGTGGAGACTTTCTTGTCCCTCCAACCTTTAGGTACTTTCTTCCTAGTACCTTTGTTCTCAGTGCTTGTTAATGGCTTCCCAACACCAAATTTAGAATTGATATTTGGGGACTCAGTAAAGCTCTGCACAGAAAGAGATGGTTAGAACACTAAGTGTTACACAGTCATCTCAGAGGGAGAGTTGGGGTGAGGCATCTTAAACAAGATGTGATCCTCCCCTAGTTGTAGGATCTGTTCTCCCTTAGCTACATCAATGATAGCATTGGTAGTAGCTAGAAAAGGTCTTCTAAGGATGATTCATCTTCCCTAGTATCCAAGACTATAAAGTTTGTAGGGATGTAGTAGTCTTCAACCTTCACCAAGACATCCTCTGCTAAGCCATATGGCTTCTTCATTGACTTGTCTGCCATCTCTAGTGAGATGTTTGCAGCTTGTATCTCAAAGATGCCCAACTTCTCCATTACAGAGAGTGGCATGAGGTTTATACTTGACTGTTGGTCACACAGAGCCTCTTTGAGGTAGCTTCTGCTAAGCCAAAGCATTTATCTCTTTGGTAATTAGTGGAGGTTCTTCCTCCAAAGGCTTTATACCAAATAGCTTGGCATTCAGCTTCATGAGAGCTCCTAGGTACCAAGCAACTTGCTCTTCCCTAGTGTCTTCATCCTCATCAGAGGATGAGTATTCATCAGAACTCATGCATTACAGGAGTGCATACAAAGGAACCTCTATGGTCTCTATATGAACCTTGGCTTCCTTTAGTTCTTGGATAGGGATTTCTTGAGTGGGTATTGAGCACTCAGAGGGTGTGCCTTTACTAGCGTTCAATGCCAGCTCTGATGGCTCTTTGGGCATTTAACGCCCATGCTGTATACCCTTACTAGCATTAAACGCTAGTTTCCTTACCATTTTGGGTGTTGAACGCCCAACAGGGATATCCAAGTTGGCGTTCAACGCCAGCTCCCCTATCTGTTGGAGCATTGAACGCCCTGTGAGGGGTTCCTCACTGGTGTTCAGCGCCAGCTTTGCTGTCTGGTTAGGCGTTAAACGCCCAGTGAGGGCTTCCTCACTGGCGTTCAGCGCCAGGCTCTTAGCCATTTTGGGCGTTGAGCACCCAATGAGATCTTCCTTACTGGCATTCAATTCCTTTCCAGTCTCTCCAGATTCGGCCTCTGCCTCAGTGGTGATGGCCTTGCACTCTTTTCTTGGGTTTACTTCAGTGTAACCAGGAAGAGTATCAAGAGAAGTCTTAGGGATCCTCTTGCTCAATTGACCAATCTGTACCTCCAAATTTCTGATGGAAGACCTTGTTTCAGTTATGAAACTATGAGTGGTCTTGGAGAGGCTGGAGACTAGAGTGACTAAGTCAGAAAGGCTCTGCTTAGGAGTCTCCATATTCCCTATTCTGGTTCCTTCCACCTTGATTATTATTGAAGCCTTACTGAGGCTTCTGTTGATCCTTCCATGAAAGGTTAGGATGATTCCTCCATGAGGTGTTGTAGGTGTTTCCATAGGGTTTTTCCATGTAATTCACCTCTTCCATGGTGGGTTGATTAGGATCATAAGCTTCTACTTCAGAAGAAGCTTCCTGAGTGCTGCCAGCTGCGGCTTACATTTCAGTCAAATACTGAGAGATCATATTGACCTGCTGGGTCAAGATCTTATTCTGAGCCAATATGGCATTCAGAGTATCAACTTCAAGAACTTCTTTCTTCTGAGGGACCCCATTGTTCACAGAATTTCTCTCAGAGGTGTACATGAATCGGTTGTTTGCAACCATCTCAATGAGTTCTCTTGCTTCTGCAGGTGTTTTCTTCAGGTGGAGTGATCCACCTGCAGAGTTGTCCAACGATATTTTGGACATCTCAGATAGACCATCATAGAAAATTCCTAGGATAGACCATTCTGAGAGCATGTTAGGAGGACATCTCCTGATCAATTGCTTGTATCTTTGCTAAGCTTCATAGAGGGATTCACCTTCTTTTTGTCTGAAGGTTTGAACTTCCACTCTAATTTTCCTCATCCTTTGAGGAGGAAAGAATTTAGCCAAGAAAGCATTGACCAGCTTTTTCCAAGAGTCTAGGCTCTCTTTTAGTTGAGAATTGATAAACCATTATTTTATGATTTATATTGTGTTTAATTGAGTGGTTTTATCAAGTCTTTACCTACTTATTCATAGAGATTGCCTGAATTTTATAACTCCTTCCTAGTATTGTTTATGGTTGAAAACTTGCTTCCTAGAAACCTTTAATTAGTACATTATAACTCTCCTTTATCCCATCCGATGCCGTGATCCGTGTGTTAAGTGTTTCAGACTTCATAGGGTAGGAATGGCTCAGAAAACGGAGAGGAAGCTTGCAAAAATAGAAGGAACACAAGAAACTAAGGAGATGACCAGCAAACACTGACGCGATCGCATGGCTCACGCGAGCGCGCGAAATGAAAAAATCGCAGCTACGCGAATGCGTGCCTGACACAAACGCGTGGAGTAGAGTCTGCACGAATGAAGCAAACGCGTGGACGACGCGTACGCGTGACCTGCGCGATCTGCAGAAATAACAGAATACGCTGGGGGTGATTTTGGGCCGCCTTTTGACCCAGTTTTTGGCCCAGAAACACAGACTAAAGCTAGGAAACATTCAGAGACTCAATGCGCATCCACACACATTCAGATACATCGATATTAGGATTACATTCAGTTTTAGATCTGAATCTAGATTAGCTTTACATTGATAGTTTATGCTTTTGCTTTGGATTTTGGATGCTGAAGAGTCATTACCTCCGCAAAGACATTACTTTAGTTTGTTCCCTTATTCCTTTACTCTCATTAGTTGCTCATTGACCCTATTCAATTAAGTATGTTGCATTTTAAATTTATTAATATATAGAGTTACTTTTAATTTTAATTAATTTTAATTCTCTATTTTATTTTGTTTTAATTTATTATGTCTTCTCATATTTTTATGAATATTAATTCTATGTTAATGGAGTAGATTTCCTACTTGACATGGGGGTTGATTAAGAGGAGACGCTTGAGTTGGAATGCTCAAGTGCTTAGTTAAATTGGACGTTGTTGGCTAATTCTGTACCTACTAACGCTAGACCTTCCCAAGGGAGAGGACTAGGAATTGCGGGTAAGAGTCAGCTCAATCACTTGACTTTCCTTTATTTAGTAAGGGTTAACTAAGTGAAAACAATAACCTCTTTACACTACACTTGAGAAGATTCCAACAAGGATAGAACTTCCAATTAATCATTCCCCCAGTCAAGGCCTTTTAATATTACTAATAACTCTTAGTTATATTGCTTTAATTTACAATTATTTTTACTCATTATCAAAACTCAACTTTTCTGGAAAACTTCTAGTTAATAAAATAGCACCCTTTCCTGCAACTCGTTGGGAGACGACCTGGAACTCATACTCCCAGTATTTTTATTTCTAAAATTTGTGACAACCCCATTTTAAATTGGTGAGGCAGACTTTAGCTGGTTGAGAGCTATACTTGCAACGCATTTCTTTTATTAAATGTGGATCTTCTAGTGGAAGTCCATAAAACTTGCAATTCTGTTGTAGTAGAGAGACTAACTGAGGCTTTAGCTCAAAGTTGTTAGCTCCAATGGCAGGTACAGAGATACTTCTGCCATAAAAGTCAGAGGTAGGCATGGTGAAGTCACCAAGAACCTTTCTTGCTTCTCCTCCATGTTTGGCCATGTCTTCAACTTCTTGTTCAAAATTTTCTGAAAGGTTTCTTCTGGAGTGTTGTGCTTTAACTTGTTGTAAGCTCCTCCTTAAAGTCCTTTCAGGTTCATGATCAAGATTAAAGAGAGGTTCTTTATCCATGTTCTTGGTCATAAACAAGAAAAGAATAAACCAAGGACAGAAGAGAATGGGAGCTCTATGTTCAAGAACAGAGGACTCCCTGTGAGATGTGAAGAAAGAAGAAGGGGAAGAAGAATTCGAATAAATAGAAGTAGAGAGGAGAAGAATTAGAAATAGAAAAGAGAAATAAGAATTAAAATATTTTTATTTTTATTTTATTTATTTATTAAATTCGAAAAAGAAGAGAGAGAAATAAAAGGATTTTCGAAAATTAGGAGAGAGAAAAATTAGTTAGGAAGTTTTGAAAAAGAAGAGAGAGAAGATAAGTAACTAATAAGAAAATATTTGAAAACAAGATAAGATAGAAGATTAGAAAAGATTTGAATTTAAAATTTAAAATTTGAAAATTAAATTTTAAATTTTGAATTTTGAAATTAAAATTTGAATTTTGAAGTTTGAATTTTAAAGTTTAAATTTTGAAGTTTTTAAATTTTGAATTTTGAAAAAGTCAACAAGATAAGATAAAGATTTGAAAGAGATTTGATTTTTTAAAAGGTTTGGTTTTAAAATTTAATTTTGAAATGAGATAAGATATGATTTTCGAATTTTGAATTTTAAATTTTTGAATTTTAAAGAAAGATAAAAAGATAAGATAAGATTTTGAAAAAGATATGATTTTGAAAAGATTTGATTTTGAAATTTAAAACTAAGATAAAATAAGATAAAAATTTAAAATTAAAATCTGAATTTTTAATGTAATTTTTTAAAATTTAATTAAAATAAAGATAGAAAAGATAATTTTTTTTATTTTTGAATTTAATGAGGAAAGAGAAAAACAACAAAAAGACACCAAACTTAAAATTTTAAGATCTAAAAGGACCTAGTGTGTAAAAATTAACAAGAAAAACACAAAGAGACACCAAACTTAAAAATTTTAAGATCAAAACAAAAAAGAAAACAAGAACACTTTGAAGATCAAGAAGAACACCAAGAACAAAACTCAAAGAATTCAAAGAACACAAGAACATGCAAAGACACCAAACTTAAAATTTTTGAAAACCAAAGACAAAATTTTTGAAAATTTCAAAGAAAAGACACAAGAAAATACCAAACTTAAAGATTGACACAAGATTAAGCAAAAGAAACTATTTTTGAAAAGTTTTAGAAAGAAAGACTCAAAGAATTCGAAAATTTCAACAAGAACAAAAACAAAAGACTCAAACCAAAAACAAAGATTAAACAAAGAAAAGAAAAATTTTTTTGAAAAAGGTTTTTGATTTTTCGAAAAAAAAAAAAGAAAAATAAAATAAAAGACTCTTAAAAAAATTAAAGACAATACCTCATCTAGGAAACAAGATAATCCGTCAGATGTCCAAACTCGAACAATCCCCGGTAACGGCGCCAAAAACATGGTGCACGAATTCCCACGCTTCGTACAACTGAACTGGCAAGTGCACTGGATCGTCCAAGTAATACCTGAGCGAGTCAAGGTCGACCCCACGAGGATTGTGATTTGAACCCAGCTATGGTTATCTTGCAAATCTTAGTTAGGCGGATAAAAGAGTTATTGGTTTGAATTTGGTTAAAAGCATAAAAGGAATGAAAAAGGGTAATCAGAACTCAGAAGTCGTGTAAACTATGATAAGAAGGTGGTTAAGGCTTGGAGATGCTTTGTCCGTCTGGATTAACTCTGGTATTAATGTCTTCTTCAATTGTGAATGATTTCTTCTATGGCAGGCTGTATGTGATTGACGCTGGTTTGAGCAGCTGCAATACTCCTCCAGATCTGAACCCCAGGGTTAGTGTGGATCCATTCTGATTGAAGGTGAAGTTCCTGCAGTTCATTCTCTTTGGTGATCCTAATCAAAACCCCACATACAAGGTCGAATCTTCCGGATCAGAGGATGCTGCCCTTGGTTCTAGCCTCTACCACAGAGACCCTAATCTCCCCATACCTCGGTTGAACTAGTCTCTCGAGATGTCCCCAACGAAGTCGTGGATTAGCCGTCTAAGAAATGTATAGTCAAGCTAGCGGTTCAATGCTTTCCACTTAAGTATTCACACGAACCCAAGAAGAACACGAGTGGTTGTCAGGCACACGGTCTTAGTATGAAGAATGAAGATGATTGTCACGGGTCATCCCGTTCATCATGTTGAAGAACGAAAATACATCTTAGAATTAAATCCAACACAGATTGAAGAGAAACAGTAACACTTTTATTAATCCATAAAATTCAGCAGGGCTCTTCCCCTCAACCTAAGAGGTTTAGAAACTCATATTGATAGAACACACAATGATAAATGAAAATATAGCCTAAAAGTCTTTCTTTGATTATGTAAAATATCCCTTAAATACTAAACTAATGACTAAAGATTACATAAGAAGGGTAAAATAGTCTTTTAGTGCTAAAATCCACTTTTGGAGCCCACTTGTTGAGTGTTTAGGCCAAGATTTGATGAGATCCACGTGCTATTAGGCCTCTAGGGCATTGAACGCTGGCTAGGGGTCCTCTCTGGGCGTTTGGACGCCGGTCTCCTCCTTTGGGCGCTGGACGCCTGGAATAGGGCAGGAGACTGGCATTGGACGCCAGTTTTGGGCCTTCTAATCTGAAGCAAAGTATGGACTATTATACAGTGCTGGAAAGCTCTAGAAGTCAGATTTTCATAGCTGTTGAGAATGCTCCATTTGGACTTCTGTAGCTCCAGAAAAGCTCTTTCGAGTGTAAGGAGGTCAGATCCAGACAGCATTTGCAGTGCTTTCTCTATCTCTGAATCAGATTTTTGCTAACTTTTGCTCTAGCTCCTTAATTTCAGTCAGAAAATACCTGAAATTGCACAAAAACACACAAACTCAATGTAGAATCCAAAAAATGTGATTTTGCACTAAAACCTATGCTAAAGTTTGGCTTGAATTGGGTGGATTTCATCACATAAACTCACACTTATTCACCAAAATAGCATACTTTTGTGTTTTATCCCTAAATTGAACCTAAATGTGAAAACATGCATTTTTGTGCTTAAATTGAGTAATTTAATTCCACTTTTATTCCATTCGATACCGTGATATGTTTTGTGAGTGATTTTGGGTCAATTAGGCAAGAATGGTTTGGTAGAAGTGGAAGGAAGCATGCAAAAATGGAGAATACATGAAGAAAACAAAGGAGAAGCACACAGTCAAGTGTGCGTATACACAATCTTCTGTGCGTACGCACAAGAGCGGAATTAGCAAGTGTGCGTGCGCACAACATCTCGTGCGTATGCACAAGTAGAAAAATGAGTAAGTGTGTGTACGCACACATCTGTGCGTACGCACAGGTACCAGCATGTGACTTCATTAATGAGGCACGTGGCTCACGATTTTGGGGGCCTCTTGGCCCAGTTTTGGAAGGCTGAAGGCTAGTTTGAAGTGCTATATGAAGAGGACAACATCACATATGAAGGCATTAGCTTACATTACGTTAGATTAGATAGAAAATGCATTAGGAGTAGGAGTAGTGTAGTATAGAAATTCTCTCTTAGGGTTTACTTTAATTTTCATTGTAGCATTTTATAGTTTCAAGTTTGATCTTGGATTTTTCTTATCTCATTGTAAGTACTCTTTAATTTCCTCTTTAATTTTACTACTCTTGTTACATTTTCCTCTTGTCAAGTTACTTTGTTAATATATGCAATTTTGGTTTCTTGAAGTTTTGGTTGATGAATTTAATGTCTTATGATTTCTCTTTGCTTGATTGCATGTTTAGTGTTGATTTTGTGAATAGTTTGGTTATAGTTTTCATTTCCTTTGCAATTTTCCATGTTTTATTTTTATGCCCACAAGGTGTTTGTGAAAATGCCAACTTTAGATTTTGAGTAGATTTTCACACCTTGGCTTGGGAAATGAATTCCCAGGATACTAGAGTCATAATATCCGACATTTAGTGATTCTTGGGTAGTTAGTTGGCTCTTGTTTCCATTGACGCTAACTTTTTACTAAGAAATTAGTAAGTTAGCTAGGATTTATGAATTAAGGTCAATTATGCTTGCTTGACTAACTCCTCGATGTTAGGGGTTGACAAAGCGAGATTGACTCATCATAGTTGCCATAGTTGTTGTTATGACGATGATAGGATTCCTTAATTCTCATTCCCAAGTCAAGGCTCTTTTATGCATTTATAGCACTTTTACTAGTTTTGACCTTATTTCCCTTTTAATTGCATTAATTCTCTTTTTGATCATTTCTTAGTTCTTTTATTTCTTAGTTCCTTTAATTTTCCGTTTCTTACTTGAAAATCCCCTTTTCCAAACAACCAAGAAAGTGACATCTTAATTGCATTCCTAGGGAGAATGACCCGAGGTTTAATTACTCTCAGTTATATTTGTATTTGGAAATTAAACTTTGATCATGGGAGTTGATTGGCGGTTTAGTCTATACTTGCAACGGAAGTTATATTTTAAGTGGAATGATGCTTTTCCCTTAGATGCCTCGCAAGCAATCTCGGAAGTCACTCCTTGGTTTACATCTATTGCCAATTTACTTGGTAGGCCATACCTTTCCTCCACACTTTTCTAAGCACCAAAGGGACAAGCTTAAAAACGAGTCCAAGTATTACATATGGGATGATCCCTACTTGTGGAGATGTGGTGCTGACCAAGTAATTAGAAAGTGTGTGCCTCAAACGGAATTTTGGTCTATCTTAGAAGTGTGCCACTCTTCCGAAAGTGGTGGACACTTTGGTCATCAAAGGACAGCAAGAAAAGTGTTAGACTGTGGATTTTGGTGGCCTAGCCTATTCAAAGATGCAACCTCATTTCGTAATTCTTTCCACCAATGCCAAAGATTTGGAAATATATCCAAGAGGGATGAAATGCCCCAACAATTTATGTTTTTCTGTGAAATTTTTTATGTTTGGGGTATTGACTTTATGTGTTCGTTTCCAAACTCTAATGATTTTCTCTACATTTTGTTAGCGGTTGATTATGTCTCTAAATGGGTGGAAGCAATTTCAACCCATACCGATTATGCTAACACTGTTGCTTTCTTTGTAAGAAATCATCTTATTTGCCATTTTGGATCGCCACGAGCAATCGTGAGCGATCAAGGCTCACACTTTGATGACATTATCCATAAGGTAGCTACGGCTTATCATTCCCAAACCAATGGTCAAGCGGAGGTTTCCAACCGGGAAATCAAGAGAATTTTAGAGAAGATGGTGAAACCCCATTGGAAGAATTGGAGTACTAGGCTCGGAGATGCACTGTGGGCCAACTGGACGGCTTATAAGACACCAATTGGCATGAGTCCGTTCCGGTTGGTCTATGGAAATGCATGTCACCTTCTAGTGGAAAATGAGCATAAGGTGTATTGGGCCATCAAGGAATGTAATTTGGGATTAGGGAATGCCAGAATTGAAAGAAAATTACAATTGGAGGAGTTAGAGTGCATACAGTTGGAGGCATATGAGAATTCAAGAATCTACAAGGAAAAGGTGAAGCCAGTACATAACCGGAATATCAAAAGAAGAGAATTTAGGGTTGGAGATCAAGTGCTTCTCTATAGTTCAAGATTGAGGTTGATGCCGGGTAAATTGAGGTCGAGATGGGATAGTCCCTATGTGGTAGAAAACGTTGAACCATATGGCGTAATCCACTTGAGCCATCTCTCAAGCCCTACTTTCTTCAAGGTGAATGGCCACCGGCTCAAATTGTACCATGGTGTGAAGGCCAAGAACAACAAAGAATTGGAGATCTTCCTCTTGGAGGATCCTCCCAGGGAAGAGAATTGAGCCATTGACCGTCCAACTTAAGGCGTTAAAGAAAAGTGCTAGGTGGGAGACACACCACCATGGTATGATCTTCCTTGTTTATAGTTCTTTCACCTTGTTTTCATCTCTTTAATTAGATATGTTTGATTAGATAGGATATGAGTTTATTGAGTTTGATTAGATATGTTTGAATGATGGTTGTTTCATGAAGTTTTCATTTATGGTAGTTTGTGTATTTTGGTCATTTTGGTTGTTGCCTTGAAATTCTAGGTGTCTTTGTGCCATTTTGCTTGAAATGGTGCAAAAATTATGATATCTTTGTTGTTCATGTCACGCGTACGTGTGATCCACGCGTACGCGTGGACCATGATTTTTGCTCATACGTTAACTGTGCTGTCGCTTGGTCTGGACAGTGAGTTGTGCCAGAACCATGCGGCTAGGGTGCTACTGGCATCAATGCTTGTCATGCGTACACGTGACCCACGCGTACGCGTGACTTCCTGTGATTTGATCGCGCTAAGATTGTGCTACAGCACAGCCTGGACAGAGATTTATGCCAAGACCGTGATGGTGGGGTGCGACGCACACAGTGCTCCTCATGCGTACACGTGATCGACGTGTACGTGTCGTCTCGAAATTCCTAAATCATGATTTTGTTGTATTGGGGCTGTGCGACCACATTGTCTGGACAGAGAGTTTTGTCGCGACCATGTGGGTACTGTGCAGAGGGCACAATCATCCCTCACGCGGACGCATGACTGATGCGTACGCATCACCCTCGTTTTCTGCTTCCCACACTTATGCGTGGATGACGGGCTCGCATCACCTTACAGATTCAACTTACAGGTGCGCGCTGCCCTGTCTCTTTTCTTTTTTTTTTTTTCTTCTTTTCTGTCTTTCTTCTTCTTACTTCTTTCAATACATTTCTTCCCCCTTGATGATCGGATAATTTATACGCTTTTTGGCAGTGTTTTTACATAGTTTTTAGTATGATTTGATTAGTTTTTAGTATATTTTTATTAATTTTTAAATAAAAATCACATTTCTGGACTTTACTATGAGTTTGTGTATTTTTCTGTGATTTCAGGTAATTTCTGGCTGAAATTGAGGGACCTGAGCAAAATCTGATTCAGAGGCTGAAAAAGGACTGCAGATGTTGTTTGATTCTGACCTCCCTGCACTCGAAATGGATTTTCTGGAGCTACAAGAGTCCAAATGGCGCGCTCTTAATTGCGTTGGAAAGTAGACATCCAGGGCTTTCCAGCAATATATAATAGTCTATACTTTGCCCGAGTTTAGACGACGCAAACTGGCGTTCAACGCCAGTTCTCTGCCCTATTGTGGCATTAAACGCCAGAAATAGGTCACAAGTTGGAGTTAAACGCCTAAAACAGGTTACAACCTGGCGTTTAACTCCAGAAATAGCCTAGGCACGTGTAAAGCTCAAGTCTCAGCCCCAGCACACACCAAGTTGGCCCCGAAAGTGGATTTCTGCAATATCTATCATAGTTTACTCATTTTCTGTAAACCTAGGTTACTAGTTTAGTATTTAAACAACTTTTAGAGATTTATTTTGTACCTCATGACATTTTCACGTTTTACATTGTATCTCTATGACATGAGTCTCTAAACTCCATTGTTGGGGGTGAGGAGCTCTGCTGTGTCTCGATGAATTAATGCAATTATTTCTGTTTTCTATTCAAACACGCTTGTTTCTATCTAAGATATTCATTCGCACTTCAATATGATGAATGTGATGATCCATGACACTCATCATCATTCTCAACCTATGAACGCGTGCCTGACAACCACTTCCGTTCTACTTTATATTGAATGAGTATCTCTTGGATTCCTTAATCAGAGTCTTCGTGGTATAAGCTAGAATCCATTGGCAGCATCCTTGAGAATCCGGAAAGTCTAAACCTTGTCTGTGGTATTCCAAGTAGGATTCAGGGATTGGATGACTGTGACAAGCTTCAAACTCACAAGGGTTGGGCGTAGTGACAGACGCAAAAGGATCAATGGATCCTATTCCAACATGAGTGAGAACCGACAGATGATTAGCCGTGCGGTAACAGCGCACCTGGACCATTTTCCCTGAGAGGACGGATGGTAGCCATTGACAATGGTAATCCACCAACATACAGCTTGCCAAAGAAAAAAAAGCGTGCGTGTGTGAAGAAGATGACAGTAGAAAAGCAGAGATTCAGAGGACAAAGCATCTCCAAAACTCCAACATATTCACCGTTACTGCATAACAAGTACTATTTAATTTTTGCTTTTTACTCTTCATAAATATAATCACTCTTATTATTGATTTCTTGACTAAGAATTACAAAATAACCATAGCTTGCTTCAAGCCAACAATCTCCGTGGGATCGACCCTTACTCACGTAAGGTATTACTTGGACGACCCATTGCACTTGCTGGTTAGTGGTACGAGTTGTGAAAAGTGTGATTTACAATTCGTGCACCACCCCTCTCCAGTCCGGCAGACACCTCTGGTGACAACCAACCTCTGGCGATCTCACCTTCTCTCACATCTCCCTTTTTCACTTCCATTTCCCTTTCTTCTTCTCCTTCTTGTCAAGGTTTTACTTCTCAACTTCTCTTGCCTTCTAATTTTCTTTTGCTTGTGGTACTTGATTATCTTTGTTTTTGTTAAGTGCAATTTAATTTTGTTATTTGTAGTTAGTTCATCTTTCTTTATTTCTTAGGTTGTTATTATGACATTGGTGTTGGATTCCCACATCCAATTTTTGTGAATTTAATGGATTGTTTTGGTTCCTCTTACTTTGTTTTGTCTTGTTTGACCATGCTATGGTGTTTGCTTTTCATTTTGATGGTGCTACATACTTTGTTTGTCAAGCTGCTTGTTGATTCTTACTATGCACACCAAGTGTTTGTGAAAAAGAATCAATGAAACTTTGCCTCAATTTTGGCTTTATTCTTGCAAATCTTTGCTACTTTTTTACAACACTTTCACTCTTTGTGCATTACTACATCAAGTGCTAGTGATATGCCTCAATTCTTTAGTTAATCTCTCACTTACATGTTGTAGCTACCATGTATTTGAGACACCTTACTTTTAGTAGGCATTATTTCTAGCTTGCATTCTCTTGCTTTCGGTGTCTTTCTCTCTAGAATTAATATTTCTTCTTTTCCCTCCTTTTTAGGATGAGGACTACAAAAGGAAAGGAAAAAGCCTCTAGAAAGACACCTACCAAAGTACGATCTCCCAAGCCATCCATCAATCTGCCGCCTTCTAAGTGATTGAAAACAGCTAGCCACATTGATGAGTCGGAGAAGGAAGTTTCCGCTAAGGATCCCGCAAGATTCGCCAACCGCTATTGTGAGCGGATGTACCCCAAGATTCTTAATCGGAGTCTCCACCGTGAGCATCTCCTCCTTATTCTGGAACACTTATTTCAATTTGTGGAGGATCACATTAAGAGGCGACGTTGGGGTTTCTTGAACTGGGATGTGATTGAAGTCAACTTGTCTTTGGTGAATGAATTTTCTGCTAATTATCATACGCCGACCCTTGACTCAATCTATTTGCGTCGAAAGCAAGTTCTGATATCGGAGGCCGCTCTTCATCAAGTACTTGGCATTCCACTAAGCCCAGATGGGTTGGATGCTTTTCAAGAAGTAAAAATTGATCGCAAGGGATATACTTTTGACTGGGATCCAGTCCTTAAGGTCATTACTGAGACCGGAAGCATATGGATCTATGGGCAAAGCAAGGTTAGAGCCAAGTGCATATCAGTGCACGCATTGATTATGGAGGCTAGATTGTCGCAGCAAATCATGTCCCATTATGTAATGCCAAGCACTCATGAGTCAACCATCACTAGGGATATGGTCGTGCTTGTCTGGTGTATTCTGACAGAGAAGCCACTCAACATCCCAAGACTCCTCTGACGAGCTATGAGCCAGGTTTAGAGAGTTGGTAACATTCCACTTCCCGCCTTGGATTCACAGTTAAGATCTTTCGCTGGCATTCCGCATGAGGCCAATGATATAAAAAGAAGAATTCCGATGGACGATGAGTTTGTTCCACATGGGAAGTGGATTGTGCCTCAAGTGCTGACCAAGAGCCGGGATGAGGTCACATCCTTAGATGCTCCATCAACATCCGCTCCACCATCCGCATCACCACATGCACCACAACAATCCATCCACCAATTATTGATTGAGCTCACTGAGAAGGTAGACCGGCAAGGCTGGAGGATTGAGCAAATTGAACGCCGCAACAAGCGCCACTATGACTACTTGAAGAAGCTTATTGGTTGTGCCAACCCGCTTATGGAGGAACCCGACACCCCGGAGTCCACTTCGAAGCATGGCAAAGAAAGCAATCAAGAGGTGGACATGGAGGCGCCCCTGTCCCACCATCCTATGGCCATTGGAAGTGGTAATTCCATACCCATTTTGCTCATCACTGATGGCACAGAGGACCGTGCCAAGATTTTAAGTGTGGGGTGGTCGGTGACCGACTTTCGTAGGTAACAACCCCTCTTTCCAACACCTATACTTTAATTTTCTTTATTGGTTAGTATAATTTGCTTTTTGTAGTTAGTTGTTGCATGACAAATTGCATGATAGTTAG
This sequence comes from Arachis ipaensis, assembly GCF_000816755.2. Lineage (NCBI taxonomy): Eukaryota > Viridiplantae > Streptophyta > Magnoliopsida > Fabales > Fabaceae > Arachis > Arachis ipaensis. The sequence goes on from NC_029793.2 coordinate 89,664,813, forward strand.
AGTTTGTACATATTATACCCATCTTTGTGCTAGGACTACTTAGTTGAAGTGATGACTTCTTTCCCAAGAAAACTATTTTAGGGCATCCCACTAATTTGAATCAAAATTTTTTATTGAACTTGCTTGAAAGAATTAATTTTGGAACATGGTTTTAGAGCTAGAACATACAAGCCTAGTGAGATTTTGAACCTATTTGATTGGTCACATCTTATCAACCAATATTTTGTTTTGGTGTGTGTTGTTCTCTCTAAGATTGTGATCTTTGTCTTGCTTGATTCTATATGTCCATTGTTCAATATATGAATGCATTTATGTGATTGAGGCCTTTGTTTCACTAAAGCTCACATACCCAAATGGCCTTACCCTTTCATCATCCTTTGCAAACTAATGTTCAGCCTATTTAACCCCATTTGTTCTTTATTTTAGCACATTACTAACTCTAAGCAAAAAAAATGATTATCCTTAATTTGAATTCTTGGTTAGCTTAGACTAGTGAGAGTGTGCATAATTTAAGTGTAGGAAAATTGGGTTTAGGAACATTTGGTTTGGAAATTGGGTATTTTATACTTTTTTGTTAAAATGCAAAAAAAAATTTGGGCGCATATTCATGCATTCAATACTTTAATCATATGCATTAATCTCTTGTGTGTGTGTCTATATATATATATATATTCTCTACCATATACATATAAAAAAAAGAAAAAAAAAAGAGAAAAAGAAAAAGAAATCAATAAAAAGGGGACAAAATGCCCCAAGATAAATAGTGATAGCAATGCATATGAATTGTGTTTAAAATTGGGATGCATGAATATGTAGAAAAGATAGTTAGTGAGTAGTTAGGCTTGCATTTTGATTACATTGATTGTTTTAGGTTGGGTGTGAAGTTTAGGTTAATCAAGGATCCAAATTCTAATCCACTTGACCAAAGACAATCCTACCTTGACCCTAACCCCATTACAACCCTTGAAAAGACCTCTTGATATGTGTATCCATGTATTGAATATATGTCGATTGGTAGAAGAAGATCAAGTCTTAGAAAGGAAGATTAGTAGAGAATTGAGAGAATCGACCCCCAAACACTAGAGAGATTAGAGTGTAATCACTTCCGCTGAGGGTTCGATGCTCAATCCCTTATTCCTTGCTTTCACGAGCTTTCTTTTTGCAAGTTTATTTATACTTCATGTTGATATTTGAATTGGTGGAAGTCATGAATCATCATACTATCTTAGCCCTACGTGTTCATATATGTTCTTGGAGATCGATTCATTTTTAACCAAGTTGGTAGAAGCATTTTGCATATAGTTGAATGCATGAAGATAGGTCGCATTTCATAAGTCCTACCATCCTCCTTCACCCCTTTGTAGTTTTCTTGAGCTAAGCACGAGGACATGCTAATGTGTAAGTGTGGGGAGATTGATAAACCACAATTTTATGGTTTATTTTGGATTGAATTGAGTGGATTTTGTCAACTCTTGTCACACTTATTCATATAAATTGCATGTTTTTAAGATTTTTTCCTAATTGTGTGTTATGGTTCAAAATATGCTTCTTTGACCTTAAAAATGCTAATTCTTAATCTTCTCTTATTGTCAATTGATGTCGTGATGCGTGCGCTAAGTGATTCAGGATTTATAGGGCAGGAATGGCTTAGAGGATGGAAAAGAAGCATGCAAAAGTGGAAGGAACACAAGAAATAGGGGAATTGAGAAGCTGGTATCAACACGTACGCGTGACCAAGTGCAGCAGTCAACCGACGCATACGTGTGGTTGACGTGTACGCATGACAATGTAAACGGCACGTGCCTCACTAAAAGGAACATGCTGGGGGCGATTTCAGAGCTCCTTCTGGCCCAGTTCAAGCCCATTCTGCATATTAGAGGCTGGGAGTGAGGAGGATGGGACATACATACCATTAGTCTAGTTTTTACATAGTTTTTGAATTCTAGAGAGAGAAACTCCCAATTTTCTCTAGGTTTTAGTGTTCTTTATTCATTTTTACTTGAATCTTTGGATTGGATCCTTGTTAATTTCAGTCCTTGTTGTTTTAATTGTAGTTTCTACTCTTTAATTTTACCTAGCACTCTTACAACTTTAGTAATTTTGAGTTTTGAATTTGGATCTTGTTGGAATTAATTTCTCTTAATGCATTGAGTTTTCTTTCATGTTGATTGGTGTTATTTGGTTTATTATTAGCAATTAGTGTTAGTGGGTAGCTTTGATTTGGATTTATTTCTCAATTTTATAATCTTATTTTAGTGCACACAAGGTGTTTGTGAAAAATGCATCTTAAAACACTACAAAAAAAAAAGGCCTATGGTCACGGTAAAAAACCATGACCATAGCTAGTAAAAAGGGTGACCATAGATCTATGGTCACGGTTTTAGACCTATGGTCACAGTTTTTTACCGTGGCCTATTCTCTTGTGGCCATAGGTCGATGGTCACGGTTTTTTTATCTATGGTCACAGTTTCTATGGTCACGGTTACAATTTTCAAATTCTGACACTTTAGGCCACGTTTTTTCACCGTGACCATAGGTTAATCTATGGTCACGCGTAAAAATAGTGACCATAGCCTTATCTATGGTCACAGTTTTTACCGTGACCATAGCCTCTATGGTCATCCCTCCTGAAAACTAGGCTAAGGTCACCCTTCTTTAAAATCGTGGCCATAGCTCTATGGTCACCCCTCCTTAAACCGTGACCATAGCTTTATCTATGGTCACGATTTTCACCGTGACCATAGCCTTTATGGTCACCCCTCCTTAAAACTGTGACCATAGCCTCTATGGTCACCCCTCTTTAAAACCGTGACCATAGCCTCTATGGTCACCCCCTCTTTAAAATCGTGACCATAGCCTTATCTATGGTCACCCCTTCTTAAACTGTGACCATAGCTTTATTTATGGTCACGGTTTTCACCGTGACCATAGCCTCTATGGTCACCCCTCTTTAAAACCGTGACCATAGCCTTATCTATGGTCACCCTCAACATTGTAGCTTCATCATTTTACCTAAACCAGCATTGGTGGTAGCAATAACCTACTACAGAACCAGCTGTAGCTTCAACAGCCCCAAGGCAGCACCAACGTAAATACTTGACCTAATTATAGCAGAAAATAGAAGCTAAAAGGGCTGAGATAAAATGAAGACATAGACTACCATGATTAGAACAAGTACATGGTGGAGAAACGAAATAGAATCTGAGCAAGGATGAGAGTGTTACGATTTCAAAATTGGGGAAATTGGAATCAGAAAAAAGAGGATGATACTGGCCAAGTTGAAATATGGTGGCGGCAACTTGATTTCTCTGATGGCAAACTGACAATTCCAACAAATACAGTAGAGCCAGGAACATCAGAAACAAACAGAGGAGAGTTACAAAGCAAATAAGGTTCAGAGGTGGTGATTGTGGTAGCTAGGCATGATTAACTCACCAAGAACAACGGCGGCGCCCAAGAATTCCGACGGCGACGACAACCCACTTCTCTCCCTCAGTCGTGTTCTGTCTTATCGCTCCTCTTCCTCTCGCGTACAGTGGCAGTAGCATCGACCAAGGTTCAGTGGTGGAGACACCCTCAACGGCAGTGAAACGCGGTGGCTATGGAAGCTCGGCAACGGTGGTAGGGCGCGGCGTAGGCGGCGGAACAACTCCATCGTGACCTGTGTCTCCCTTTCATGCGTCGTCCTCTCTTCGCATCAGGTTCTCTCTCGACTCCTCCACTGCGAGCCTCTCCCTTCTCTCGTGCAATGATGGCAACGGCGACGGCGGCGAAGTCTCAACCGATGCCGTTCCTTCCTCCTCCCTCTCTTCCTTTCTCTCTCATCCCTTTTAAGCTTCCCCTGTTTCCTTTCTTTCTCGTTTTGAATGTGTTTTGCGCGTGTGTTTTATCAATTTAGGGTAAAATTAGGGTTTTAATTAGGAATTTAGGATTAAGTTAAAATATATACGAGTAATATAACAACTTTTATAAAATATTTGAGATAGAATAACAATTTAAGATTCAAATATAATACTATAAAGATTACTTTCAAAATGCACAAGATTTTATCTATCAATTTATTAATGAACTCAAATAAGTATTTCTAATTTAAATTATAAAGTAAACATACTAATCACATTATATAAAATACGGTTAAACTCGAAATATCAATTACCTAAATCAAATTATATAACCTTTCATTATATTTCTATCATAACTTTAATTTCAAAGTATATAAAATAACCAACTATAAAATTTACACAAGAATATTAATTGAATTAATTTCAAACATTAGTAAAACTAATTTAATTACTCTTAATAGATTAGTTTATAAAATAAAGAGTTCAAATTAATAATAACTCATAACTTTTCATAATAAAAGTTACTTAAATTAAATTGTACAATACTTTCTTATTTTTCAATTACTAAAATTATACAAAATATTTCAATTATAATAAAATTACTCAAGAATCTTATTTGATTTAAAATGAAATTATCTCTGAATCTATTTAATTATTTCTAATAGAATAATTTCTAAAATTATAAAGTTTAAACTTAATAAGATAAAATCACAATTTATTTATATTTATATTTTCAAAAATGCGGATGTTACATGTTGCATGAATGGTTCAACTGGTAGCTCGGCCCGGCTAGGTGATCGAGTGTGTAAACCCTGATTAAATTAGTAGATAATTAGTCAATAAATTAGTTTTTAATAAGGAGGATTAGAAATGTGAATATTATATTAAATTAGGGTAGAGCTCAACGAAACGAGAATTTTGACACTAATTTTGAAGAAAACTGTCCAAAATTGGACCGAAAGGACCGAACCGGTTGAACCGGACCCAAACCGGGCTATCGGTCCAACCGGACCAGCCCTTTTAAGTGAACCCAAGCCCTTCATCCCCATCATTCCAACAGAAATGAAGCTTTCAGCTTCCAGGGGAGGGAAGGACGAGAAACATTCCCGTAACCCTCACGTAAATTTCCAATCACCGTAACTTCTCCGTCCGAGCTCCAATCACCGCACCGTTTGCGGCCACGCGTCCACCGTGTCGAGCTCTACATTTCTACCAGAACAATTTCAATGGTAACTTGTTTAATCACTCTTATCTCTCTTTTCCCCTAATTTTCGAATTTTAAGTGGGAATGTTGAATTTCTTTGATTTCTGATGTTTTAGGATCCAATTAGCTTGAGAAAAATGTTCACATTTGCTTATGTGAAGCTTGGGTAAGGTGAGGATACGATAATTCTATTTTATTTTCATTGAATTTGAGCTTTGAGTATTAAATTGGATATATATGTGTTATGAATGTGTATTAGGTTGTGAATAGATAATTGGAGCTTGAAATTGTGAATACTGGAACTTGGAGGAAGCAGATTAGTTGAGATTTTGAGGGCTTTGTTCTTTTAGAAAAATTGTCTTGGAATAATACTTGGAAATCGGCTAAGGTATGGTTTAGGTTTCTTGCATTTGATATATAATGTTCTGTGAAAACTTAGGCTAGATGACCATTGGATAAGTTGGAATGCACGATAATGATTGAATATGATTGACATATAATGATGAATGAGATGTGATTGAGAATGATGTGGATGTTGATGAATTTTAATTGAATTATTTATATGGCTTATGAATTTGAATAATCTGAGATACAAGATTCCCTGGATTAAGTGTCGTGGCTTGCCACCACGTGTACCAGATTGAAAACTCAATACTCTGTTGACCCTACGACGTAAGTATGACCGGGCACTATATAAATTCCCGGGAATGTTACCCCCCACTGAGCAATATTGATTATTTGAGAAAAATCTATGCATAGACTCTTGGGGATGCACGTCGGGGGACCGTCTAAGGACAATTCAGACTTGTCGGGTTGGCTGGATAACCGACAGATGAGCCTCATCAGCCATAGGACAGGCACGCATCATATGCATATTACTTGAATTACTTGCTTGTGCTCTAATTGGGTGTGCCTATCTGTATTTGCCATGCTAAATGTGTATTTGTTACCTGCAGTAGTTGTAACCTTCTTATGTTTGCCTTTATCTATTTATTTGTCTGTGAAAATGCATGATGGAGTTGGAGGTATGGAGGAATGGCAGTATAGGACTTAGATTTAAGGTTAAGTTAAGTTAGGATTAAATATTTTTAGGAAACCACCTTTTATGGCTTCTGTTTAATACTTTAAGCTCTATAATCTGAGTGTCGGCGTTCTAGGACTGCCTCTGGCATTCCCAGGACCTTATATATTATGTGTGTGGCACCTTTACCATACTGAGAACCTCCGGTTCTCATTCCATACTATGTTGTTGTTTTTCAGATGCAGGTCGAGAGGCATCTCGTTAGGCGTCTGGACTCTTGAAGCGGAGTGGTTACTGGGATATTTTGTTATGCTATGATGTATATATATGTACTTAGCTTTCTTTCCACATGACTTATTCTTTTTGATCCTCTTAGAGGTTTATGGAGAGGCAGGATTGTGTATGTGTTCTTTTGGGTTTTGGATATGTATGTATATATGTGTAAATATTCTCCGGCCAGTCTTGACTTCGCAGGCTGAGTTAGGAGCTTGTTATTTTGTATCTTTGGCACTCTATTTCCACTTCTGTTATCTTATGTTTAATAGTTATGGTTTTCTTAGTACGCAAGTTAACTCGTTCCTTGAGCGTTGCGCTTTTATTTCGCGATTTTTGTTTCCTCTATTCTTCAAGGCTCCTAGCATATTATAAATCTTCTGCTATTATATGTACTCATTTTTTATTAGAGGTCGTAATACCACACCACCTCTGTTTTACGACTTAAGCATAAAACTTAGTGTAGCAGGGTGTTACAGAGTGACCGGGTTTTCGATCGAACCGGCCAGGTCGAGCCGGGTTTGATAACTATCGGATTAGGGTTATTGGGTTACCTTAGTGAATGAAACGGCGCCGTTTAGTGTACAAAATTAATTTTTATATTGTTCCAATTATCTTATACTGTACCATGGCTAAAACTTAAACTATAATTAAAACGAATTTGGCATTATAAGTGGTCACTCATGATTGGTTAGTTTTTCATCCGTTATTAAGTTATTAAATTATTTTTTATATTATTAAGTTCTAAATTATTTTTTAATTTAAAATTAATAGTATTCAACTTAATTTTTTATTTATAAAATTAGATTTAGAATTTTAATATTTAAAGTAAATTATATAAAATTATTATTAGTTTTTAATTATAAAATTTTTAAATTTTAAAAAGATAAAATATTTAAAATTATAAAAAAAACATAAAAGTTTTAATTAATTAAAACTCAAATGATTAAAACTGTGACCATAGACCCTTTTAGGTCACCCCCAAAACTATGACTATAGATTCCTTTAGGTCACCCCCCAAAATCGTTACCATAGACCCCTTTAGGTCACCCCCCAAAACCGTGACCATAGACCCTTTTAGGTCACCCTTCCGAAAAACCGTAACCATAGACCCTTTTAGGCCACTCCCAAAACCGTGACCATAGACTCCTTTAAGTCACCCCCTAAAACCGTGACCATAGATCCTTTTAGGTCACCCTTTTTTGAAAAACCGTGACCATAGCCACTTTTTGGTCACTGTAAAAAACCGTGACCATAGACCCCTTTAAGTCACCCCCTAAAACCGTGACCATAGACCCCTTTAGGTCACCCCACAAAATCGTGACCATAGACTCCGTTAGGTCACCCCCCAAAACCGTGACCATAGACCCTTTTAGGTCACCCTTCCAAAAAACCGTGACCATAGACCATTTTTGGTCATTGTAAAAAACCGTGACCATAAACACCTTTAGGTCACCCCCAAAACCGTGATCATAGACCCTTTTAGGCCACCTCCAAAATCGTGACCATAGACCCCTTTAGGTCACCCCCAAAACCGTGACCATAGACCCTTTTAGGTCACCCTTTTTTGAAAACCTGTTATCATAGACCCTTTTTGGTCACTGTAAAAAATTGTGACCATAGACCCTTTTAGGTCACCCCCAAAACCGTGACCATAGACCCTTTTAGGCCACCCCAAAACTGTGACCATAGACCCCTTTAGGTCACCCCCAAAACCGTGACCATAGACCCTTTTAGGCCACCTTTTTTGAAAAACCGTGACCATAGACCCTTTTTGGTCACTGTAAAAAACCGTGACCATAGACCCCTTTTGGTCACCCCTCAAAACCGTGACCATAGACCCTTTTAGGCCATCCTTTTTTAAAAAATCGTGGCCATAGACCCAAAATGTTGTAGTGTATGATTATGGAGTAGATTTCTACTCTTGGCTTTAGGGTTGAGTATTGGAAACTCTTGAATTGTCAAATCCTAATGTGGATTTGTAATTGAAGATTTCTAGTTAGCTTGAACTTCACTAAATCTAGTCTTTCATTGGGAGTTGACTAGGATTTGTGAACTCAAGTTAATTGTATTCAGTTGACTTTCCTTCATTTGTTAGAGGATAACTAAGTGGAAGCAATAGACAATTTCCATCACAATTGATGATGACAATGATGATAGGAATTCCAAGTCTCTCCCTTAGCCAAAACCTTTATATTGATTGATTGTCATTCACTTTTACTAGCTTTGAATTCCTAGTTGTCTCATTTTAATTTCATATCTCTTATTCATATATGCTTTTAGTTGTAGTTATCTTGATGCATGCTTGTTAGTTAGGAAATGCTTGATTGATATTTCTAGTTATTTCAATTTAAATGTTAGTTGGTTGTTGCTTTGATTTACTTGTCATTTTACTTCTTCCGTAAGCAACCTAAACCCCCTCTACCCCAAAATTCCTAACCAATGATGTGCATCATGTTGCAAGTCCTAGGAAAGACGACCCAGGATTCTACTCCCGGTTATTGATTTGATTGTTGTGACATTCTTGTAAACTTTGACTTGAGAATAATTTGTCGGTTGGGACTATACTTTGTGACATTGAATTGGAACATCCTTTGATCATTTTTTAACCGACATTTATCCTCTATCAGGTATGCCTTTCTCCACTCTCCGGCAAGCAATATAGATTGTATATATATGATGTTTATGTATATATATGTACTTAGCTTTCTCTCTGCATGACTTATTCTTTTTGATCCTCTTAGAGGTTTATGGAGAGGCAGGATTGTGTATGTGTTCTTTTGGGTTTTGGATATGTATGTATATATGTGTAAATATTCTCCGGCCAGTCTTGACTTCGCATGCGGAGTTAGGAGCTTGTTATTTTGTATCTTTGGCACTCTATTTCCACTTCTGTTATCTTATGTTTAATAGTTATGGTTTTCTTAGTATGCAAGTTAACTCGTTCCTTGAGCGTTGCGCTTTTATTTCGCGATTTTTGTTTCCTCTATTCTTCAAGGCTCCTAGCATATTATAAATCTTCTGCTATTATATGTACTCATTTTTTATTAGAGGTCGTAACACCACACCACCTCTGTTTTACGACTTAAGCGTAAACTTAGTGTGGCAGGGTGTTACATTATGGTATCAGAGCAGTTCGTTCCTATAGAGCCTGAAAGACAGACTGATTGTACTTCTGTGCATTCTCTGTATATGTGTGTATGTGCTATTAGGATATCTGATTGATATATATGGCATAAACGTTTGTGAGCATGCATTTGGAACTTAAAGCATTAGACCTGTGATATTGAGACTGATCAACTTAATATCACTTGTTTGGTGTGTATAGGGACCAGATGTCGACTCACGGACGCGGTCGCGGGCGAGGTAGAGGTAGGACAGGCACCGTTACTCCTGCTTCCATAGGGACTGATCCAGTAGATTTTATGGCTGCCCTGGGAAATATGGCTGTAGCTATGCAGGCAACAGCTGAGGCACTGGGTAATCAGATAAACCAGGGTAATCATGGAAACAATAATGATGAGGACGGTCCTATGACACTTGCTACATTTCTGAAAGTTCGCCCTCCGACCTTTAGGGGAACCTCAAATCCCACTGATGCAGATAATTGGATTCAGGCTATGGAAAGGGCGTTGCAGGCCCAACAGGTTCCTGAAGAGCAATGGGTTGAATTTGGAACTTATCAGTTGCAAGGTGAAGCTCAGTATTGGTGGCAGGGAACACGACGTATCCTGCAGCCTGATGGTGCTGCGATTCTTTGGGAGGTTTTTCGGACAGAGTTCTATAAGAAATACTTTCCTAATTCAGCTAGAAATGCCAAGGAACTTGAATTAATGCAGTTAAAGTAGGGACAGATGACTGTTGCTGAGTATACCAGTAAATTTGAAGAGTTATGTCGCTTTTCTCGTATCTGTCAAGGTGCGCCTGAAGATTTTGCTGAATGGAAGTGTATTAAATATGAGGGAGGTCTTCGGAGCGATATTCTGAGCTTCGTTGCCCCAATGGAGATCAGGGTGTTTTCTGAATTGGTGAATAAGAGTAGGGTGGCTGAGGATTGTGTGAGGAAGGCGGCAGCAGAGAAAGGAAGTTTGAGGGTGCCTTTTCAGAGGCCTTCAGGGAGGAACTTTGCTCCGAGAGGTAGGAATTTCAAACGTGGAGGTTTTGTTCCTCAGCAGACTCAGGGTCAAGGTAATTACAGAAGGCCGAATATTACTGCTAATCAAGGGAAAAGGTTTGGAAAGCAGCCACAGCAGGATCTGAATTGTCAGAAGTGCGGAAAGTATCATCCTGGAGTTCCGTGCAGATTAGGACTTGGAGTATGCTATTCCTGTGGACAGCCCGGCCATATAGCCAGTAGTTGCCCAGAGAAGAAAAACTATGAGACTGGTAGGGTGCAGCAGCCGGGAAGAGTATACACCACTTCTACCATAGGTGCTGAGGGATCTGAGATACTTATTAGAGGTAATTGTGAAATGGCTGGTAAAGTCTTAAATGCTTTATTTGATTCAGGAGCAAGTCATTCATTTATTGCATTTGAAAAGGCCCATGAATTAGGATTGAGAATGGTGGTCTTAGGTTATGATTTGAAAGTATATAATGCTACTCATGAAGCTATGGTGACTAGGATAGGATGTCCACAAGTTCCTTTTCGAGTACAACAGCGTGAATTTGTACATGATCTGATTTGTTTGCCTATGACTGGTCTTGATCTCATCTTGGGATTGGATTGGTTATCCAAGAATCACTTTTTGCTTGATTGTTCTGAGAAGTCAGTACAGTTTATGCCGGAAGGGTCGGAAGCACCAGTTGTAGTGAATAGTTACTATTTGAATTATATGATAGTAAATTGTTTTGGAACTGAATGTTAGGGTATTATGTTATTAACTGCGGGAGTATCAGGTGATGATCAGAGTTTAGAGCAGATTCCGGTTGTATGTGAATTTCCAGATGTGTTTCTGGATGATATTAATGAATTCCCACCTAACCGAGAGGTTGAATTTGCAATTGAGTTGGTACCTGGATCCGGTCCAATTTCAATTACTCCTTATAGGATGTCGCCTTTAGAAATGGCTGAACTGAAGGCTCAGCTGGAAGATCTGTTGGGTAAGCATTTTATCCGACTAAGTGTTTCTCCGTGGGGAGCGCCAGTGTTACTGGTAAAGAAGAAGGATGGGAGTATGCGGCTGTGTGTCGATTATCGGCAATTGAATAAGATCACTGTGAAGAATAAATATCCTGCCTAGAATCGATGATCTAATGGATCAGTTACAGGATGCTGGTGTATTTTCTAAGATTGACCTGCGATCCGGATATCATCAGATAAGGGTTAGAGACGAGGATATTCCGAAAACTGCTTTCAGAACCCGTTATGGTCATTATGAGTATACAGTGATGTCTTTCGGGTTAACTAATACCCCGGCAGTATTTATGGATTATATGAACAGGATTTTCCGACCGTATCTGGACAAGTTTGTTATTGTCTTCATTGATGACATTCTTGTTTATTCTAAGACTGAAGAGGAGCATGCTGATCACTTGCAAACTGTGCTGCAAATTCTGAGAGATAGGAAGTTATATGCTAAGTTATCTAAATGTGAGTTCTGGAAGAGTGAAGTGAAGTTTCTCGGCCACGTGGTGAGTAAGCAGGGGATAGCTGTGGATCCTGCTAAGGTGGAAGCAGTGATGAATTGGGAGCGACCAACTTCAGTGACAGAGATCAGGAGTTTCTTAGGTTTGGAGGGGTATTATCATAGATTCATTAAGGGATTTTCACAGTTCGCCTTACCTTTAACTAAATTGACTAGGAAGGATACACCTTTTATCTGGACTCCGGAATGTGAAGAGAGTTTCCAGGCATTGAAGCACAGGTTGACTACTGCACCTGTATTGAATTGAATTATCATCCAGGAAAAGCGAACGTTGTGGCGGACGCTTTGAGTCGGAAGTCTTTATATGCAGCTTGGATGATGCTACGGGAGGAAGAGTTACTGAAGGCATTCCAAGGTTTGAATTTGGGAGTTAGAAAAGAATCTGGAATCCTGTGTTTGAGTCAGTTGCAAATTTCTAGTGATTTTAAATCAGAACTTCTAAAGGCTCATCAAGATAGTGAAGCGTTACGTAAGGTATTACCAGCAGTTGAACAGGGAAAACAGTGGAGAGTGTCAGAAGGTCAGGATAGTTTATGGAGGTTCAAGAACCGGATTATTGTGCCTGATGTTGGAGACCTACGACAAAGTATCTTGAAGGAAGCTCATAAGAGCGGGTTTTCAATTCACCCAGGGAGCACTAAAATGTATCAGGATCTGAAAGCGATGTTCTGGTGGCTAGGTATGAAGAATGATGTGGCATTGCATGTATCTAAATGTTTAACGTGTCAGAAGGTTAAGATTGAGCATCAGAGACCATCAGGGACCCTTCAGCCTTTGGAGATTCCACAATGGAAATGGGAGAGTATCGCAATGGATTTTGTGATAGGTTTGCCTAGAACCCGATCTAGTTGTGACGCTATTTGGGTGGTTGTGGATCGACTAACAAAATCAGCTCACTTTCTTCCTATCCGAATAAGTTGCACAATGGAGGAATTGGCTCGAATGTATATTAAAGAGATTGTCAGGTTGCATGGCGTGCCTTCTACCATTATATCTGATAGGGATCCTCACTTCACATCAAGATTCTGGGGAGCTTTTCAGCGTGCATTTGGGACTCAGTTAAGCTTGAGTACTGCGTATCACCCTCAGATAGATGGTCAATCAGAGAGAACTATTCAGACCTTGGAAGATATGCTAAGGGCTTATGTTTTAGACCAGCCGGCGAGCTGGGATCGGTATATGCCATTAGTAGAGTTTGCTTATAATAATAGCTATCATGCAAGCATCGGAATGGCTCCATATGAGGCTCTGTATGGCAGGAAATGTCAGTCTCCGTTGTGTTGGTATGAAACTGGAGAAAGGAGTTTATTAGGGCCTGAGATGATAGCTGAAACTACTGAACAGATAAAGAAGATTCGTAGTCGAATGCTTATAGCCCAAAGCCGCCAAAAGAGCTATGCTGACCAGAGGCAAAAGCCTTTGGAATTTGAAGAAGGAGAACATGTCTTTTTGAAAGTTACACTAACCACTGGAGCGGGAAGAGCTATTAAGACCAAGAAACTAAATCCCCGTTATATTGGACCGTTTAAGATTCTGAAGAGAATTAGACCAGTGGCTTATAGAATTTCCTTACCGCCGTATCTTTCGAATTTGCATGATGTGTTCCATGTGTCACAGCTTCGGAAGTATACTCCTGACGCAAGTCGTGTTCTGGAACCAGAACCAATCCAAGTAAGAGCAGATCTAACACTTCCGGTAATTCCGGTAAGAATTGATGACACCAGCGTTAAACGATTACGAGGAAGGGAAGTATCATTGGTAAAAGTAGCTTGGAGTCGAGCTGGTATCGAGGAACATACCTGGGAGCTCGAATCAGATATGCGAAAGGACTATCCACATCTCTTTTCAGGTAACTAGATTTGAATTTTGAGTGCAAAATTCTTTGTTAGGTGGGTAGAATGTAAACCCCGATTAAATTAGTAGATAATTAGTCAATAAATTAGTTTTTAATAAGGAGGATTAGAAATGTGAATATTATATTAAATTAGGGTAGAGATCATCGAAACGAGAATTTTGACACTAATTTCGAAGAAAACGGTCTAAAATTGGACCGAAAGAACCGAACCGGTTGAACCGGACCCGAACCGGGCTATCGGTCCAACCGGACCAGCCCTTTTAAGTGAACCCAAGCCCTTCGTCCCCATCATTCCAACAGAAATGAAGCTTTCAGCTTCCAGGGGAGGGAAGGACGAGAAACATTCCCGTAACCCTCACGTAAATTTCCGATCCCCGTAACTTCTCCGTCCGAGCTCCAATTGCCGCACCGTTTGCGGCCACGCGTCCACTGCATCGAGCTCTACATTTCTACCGGAACAATTTCACTGGTAACTTGTTTAATCACTCTCAGCTCTCTTTTCCCCCAATTTTCGAATTTTAAGTGGGAATGTTGAATTTCTTTGATTTCTGATGTTTTAGGATCCAATTAGCTTGAGAAAAATGTTCACTTTTGCTTATGTGAAGCTTGGGTAAGGTGAGGATACGATAATTCTATTTTATTTTCATTGAATTTGAGCTTTGAGTATTAAATTGGATATATATGTGTTATGAATGTGTATTAGGTTGTGAATAGATAATTGGAGCTTAAAATTGTGAATACTGGAACTTGGAGGAAGCGGATTAGTTGAGATTTTGAGGGCTTTGTTCTTTTAGAAAAATTGTCTTGGAATAATACTTGAAAATCGGCTAAGGTATGGTTTAGGTTTCTTGCATTTAATATATAATGTTTTGTGAAAACTTAGGCTAGATGACCATTGGATAAGTTGGAATGCAGGTGTATGTTTAATGTTTAGTAATTTGTCGATGAATATATTTGATTGAAGTTTATTGGATAATTAATTTTTTATTTTGGATGATGAATGTATGAATTTGAATAATCTGAGATACAAGATTCCCTGGATTAAGTGTCGTGGCTTGCCACCACGTGTACCAGATTGAAAACTCGATACTCTGTTGACCCTACGACGTAAGTGTGACCGGGCACTATATAAATTCCCGGGAATGTTACCCCCCACTGAGCAATATTGATTATTTGAGAAAAATCTATGCATAGACTCTTGGGGATGCACGTCGGGGGACCGTCTAAGGACAATTCAGACTTGTCGGGTTGGCTGGATAACCGACAGATGAGCCTCATCAGCCATAGGATAGGCATGCATCATATGCATATTACTTGAATTACTTGCTTGTGCTCTAATTGGGTGTGCCTATCTGTATTTGCCATGCTAAATGTGTATTTGTTACCTGCAGTAATTGTAACCTTCTTGTGTTTGCCTTTATCTGTTTATTTGTCTGTGAAAATGCATGATGGAGTTGGAGGTATGGAGGAATGGCAGTATAGGACTTAGATTTAAGGTTAAGTTAAGTTAGGATTAAATATTTTTAGGAAACCACCTTTTATGGCTTCTGTTTAATACTTTAAGCTCTATAATCTGAGTGTCGGCATTCTAGGACTGCCTCTGGCATTCCCAGGACCTTATATATTATGTGTGTGGCACCTTTACCATACTGAGAACCTCCGGTTCTCATTCCATACTATGTTGTTGTTTTTCAGATGCAGGTCGAGAGGCATCTCGTTAGGCGTCTGGACTCTTGAAGCGGAGTGGTTACTGGGATATTTTGTTATGCTATGATGTATATATATGTACTTAGCTTTCTCTCCACATGACTTATTCTTTTTTATCCTCTTAGAGGTTTATGGAGAGGCAGGATTGTGTATGTGTTCTTTTGGGTTTTGGATATGTATGTATATATGTGTAAATATTCTCCGGCCAGTCTTAACTTCGCAGGCTGAGTTAGGAGCTTGTTATTTTGTATCTTTGGCACTCTATTTCCACTTCTGTTATCTTATGTTTAATAGTTATGGTTTTCTTAGTACGCAAGTTAACTCGTTCCTTGAGCGTTGCGCTTTTATTTCGTGATTTTTGTTTCCTCTATTCTTCAAGGCTCCTAGCATATTATAAATCTTCTGCTATTATATGTACTCATTTTTTATTAGAGGTCGTAATACCACACCACCTCTGTTTTACGACTTAAGCATAAAACTTAGTGTGGCAGGGTGTTACAGAGTAACCGGGTTTTCGATCGAACCGGCCAGGTCGAGCCGGGTTTGATAACTATGGGATTATGGTTATTGGGTTACCTTAGTGAATGAAACGGCGCCGTTTAGTGTACAAAATTAATTTTTATATTGTTCCAATTATCTTATACTGTACCATGGCTAAAACTTAAACTATAATTAAAACGAATTTGGCATTATAAGTGGTCACTCATGATGAGTTAGTTTTTCATCCGTTATTAAGTTATTAAATTATTTTTTATATTATTAAGTTCTAAATTATTTTTTAATTTAAAATTAATAGTATTCAACTTAATTTTTTATTTATAAAATTAGATTTAGAATTTTAATATTTAAAGTAAATTATATAAAATTATTATTAGTTTTTTATTATAAAATTTTTAAATTTTAAAAAGTTAAAATATTTAAAATTATAAAAAAACATAAAAGTTTTAATTAATTAAAACTCAAATGATTAAAACTGTGACCATAGACCCTTTTAGGTCACCCCCAAAACTATGACTATAGATTCCTTTAGGTCACCCCCCAAAACCGTTACCATAGACCCTTTTAGGTCACCCTTCCGAAAAACCGTAACCATAGACCCTTTTAGGCCACTCCCAAAACCGTGACCATAGACTCCTTTAAGTCACCCCCTAAAACCGTGACCATAGACCCTTTTAGGTCACCCTTTTTTGAAAAACCGTGACCATAGCCACTTTTTGGTCACTGTAAAAAACCGTGACCATAGACCCCTTTAAGTCACCCCCTAAAACCGTGACCATAGACCCATTTAGGTCACCCCACAAAATCGTGACCATAGACTCCATTAGGTCACCCCCCAAAACCGTGACCATAGACCCTTTTAGGTCACCCTTCCAAAAAACCGTGACCATAGACCATTTTTGGTCATTGTAAAAAACCGTGACCATAAACACCTTTAGGTCACCCCCAAAACCGTGATCATAGACCCTTTTAGGCCACCTCCAAAATCGTGACCATAGACCCCTTTAGGTCACCCCCAAAACCGTGACCATAGACCCTTTTAGGTCACCCTTTTTTGAAAACCTGTTATCATAGACCCTTTTTGGTCACTGTAAAAAATTGTGACCATAGACCCTTTTAGGTCACCCCCAAAACCGTGACCATAGACCCTTTTAGGCCACCCCAAAACTGTGACCTTAGACCCCTTTAGGTCACCCCCAAAACCGTGACCATAGACCCTTTTAGGCCACCTTTTTTGAAAAACCGTGACCATAGACCCTTTTTGGTCACTGTAAAAAACCGTGACCATAGACCCCTTTGGGTCACCCCTCAAAACCGTGACCATAGACCCTTTTTGGCCATCCTTTTTTAAAAAATCGTGGCCATAGACCCAAAATGTTGTAGTGTATGATTATGGAGTAGATTTCTACTCTTGGCTTTAGGGTTGAGTATTGGAAACTCTTGAATTGTCAAATCCTAATGTGGATTTGTAATTGAAGATTTCTAGTTAGCTTGAACTTCACTAAATCTAGTCTTTCATTGGGAGTTGACTAGGATTTGTGAACTCAAGTTAATTGTATTCAGTTGACTTTCCTTCATTTGTTAGAGGATAACTAAGTGGAAGCAATAGACAATTTCCATCACAATTGATGATGACAATGATGATAGGAATTCCAAGTCTCTCCCTTAGCCAAAACCTTTATATTGATTGATTGTCATTCACTTTTACTAGCTTTGAATTCCTAGTTGTCTCATTTTAATTTCATATCTCTTATTCATATATGCTTTTAGTTGTAGTTATCTTGATGCATGCTTGTTAGTTAGGAAATGCTTGATTGATATTTCTAGTTATTTCAATTTAAATGTTAGTTGGTTGTTGCTTTGATTTACTTGTCATTTTACTTCTTCCGTAAGCAACCTAAACCCCCTCTCCCCCAAAATTCCTAACCAATGATGTGCATCATGTTGCAAGTCCTAGGAAAGACGACCCAGGATTCTACTCCCGGTTATTGATTTGATTGTTGTGACATTCTTGTAAACTTTGACTTGAGAATAATTTGTCGGTTGGGACTATACTTTGTGACATTGAATTGGAACATCCTTTGATCATTTTTTAACCGACATTTATCCTCTATCAAGTATGTCTTTCTCCACTCTCCGGCAAGCAATATAGATTGTTGGACATTAGGACATCGTGAGAAGATTCTCCTTCGATATCATATGCAAATTCTCATTTGGAATGGACCCTGAGTGCTTCATTCTTTCTTTTCCGGAGTCCAAGTTGGCATATAAAAACTAAAGCGGTTATTGAACTTTGGTTCGGAGAAGAAGCTGAAAGAAGCGATTGGAGTGGTGGATAATTTGGCCATGAAGATGATAGGGCAGAGGAGGCCAGGAGGGACATGGCGACGATGACGACAGGTCTTAACAAATCAGACTTGCTGTCTAGATTTATGGGATCCGTCGAAGATGACAAGTACTTGAGAGACATAGCCATTAGTTTTCAGAGTATGAATTGGTTGAGAACAAGTTGAGAATTTTTTTTCTTGTGAATATTGAAATTGCAGAATGTGCATTGTGTAGCTTGAAGTTAAAGTGTTAGACTGCCAGGGTTATGCGAGATATGATGGAAATTGGGGGAGAACAATGCTGTTTTCGAACAGAGGGGTCAATGACCATTTTGTCCCCAGTTAGAGTTGTTAGAGACTATTTTGTTCTCCATTATAGTTGACGGAGTAAAGGACTTAAGTGACTGACAAAGTTAATTATTAGAAACTAATCGAATAATTAATTTTAGTTAAAAACTAAAGTGTATGATCCAAAATTCTCTGAGTACCAAAATAAGTAAATATTTATTATTTTATTATAATTCAATTATTCTAATTGAACCATCAAAATAATAAATTAGTAATTAGAGTGGTTCGATGCGTTTTCGATATTTTGGATATAATAAATAGATACAATGTATCAAATTGATGCCCTGATGTTAGTCCACAACATGGGTGAACCATCAAATCCTTACCGATCGAATCCTTTTGATTAATTAGCTTAAATTTAAAATAAAATAAAATTTACAAACGAATAATTCAACGACTGTGCTTGGATTTTGTGTGTTTCCTCCTCCACCGTTAATCATTCCAGTGGGTCCTTTTCCCTTGCAATAATACGGTTGCAATGCGTTATGCATGTCCTTCACATAAATAATAATGTATTCAAGGTT
Organism: Arachis ipaensis; assembly: GCF_000816755.2. Classification (NCBI taxonomy): domain Eukaryota; kingdom Viridiplantae; phylum Streptophyta; class Magnoliopsida; order Fabales; family Fabaceae; genus Arachis; species Arachis ipaensis. The sequence continues at coordinate 89,684,060 of NC_029793.2, forward strand.
CCGGAGCTTTCCGACCAAATAAAAAAGAGGCTTTACATTTGCTAAACCAAAGAAAAGGAGGATGATTTGCTTTTAAGAATTAAGAATATAAAGTGTTTTTTCCCTTGTATCGTAGGCACATTTTTAGTAACTTTTTTATGTTTTATTTTTCACATGCAGTATTTCTACACGACAATGAATAATGGATTTTCCTAATGAGTACCTTTAAGACGATGGTCAAGTATATTTAACACATTACAAGTTTAAACATTCACCTTTTTTTCATTTAT
>NC_029793.2:89684467-89685702 GCF_000816755.2 Arachis ipaensis
TTCTAACCGCGGTTAATATAGTTTAATAGTCACAGTTTTTTAAACAAAACTTATATTTAAAATTGTGACCTTTGATGATTATTATTTACTTTTTATAAATTCTGTGGATTTTTTTTAAATGTCACGGTTTTATAGATTAAAAATCGTCACAATTTTTAAATGTGAGATGAACAACTGTGATTTAAAGAAAAAAAATGTTGCAATACATAGCAATCACTCCGTTAGAATCTTTACTACATCAGGTAAAACACATACATAAATCAAACACATAGTAATATTACACAAAAATTCTAAAACAAATAATGTTATATGTATATTTTCATTCATATATCTATGTAAATCGAATTTATTGAATTCGAATTAGATCTTCTAAAACTAAATCGAATTAAACATATTCGAATTAATAGTATTTTATATATCCACATAAATCGAATTCATTGAATTCGATTTATCCATTATAGTGCTAAATTGAATCTAGTTGATTCGATTTATTAGTACATTAAATATATATAAATCGAATCTAGTTTATTCGATTTACTACTGCATAGCACATATATAGTAAATCGAATCTGCTTGATTCGATTTACTACCTGTATAGATTATTGACATTTACTACTTTTAAGTTAATTGTTATTAACTTTAAAATATAAATTTCAATAAGGAAAACATAAATGTCAATAAGAAAATACTCCCATTTGAATTCAAATAAAAAAAAAAAAAATCAAAACGAATAAGAATAGAAATTTAACTTTTTTGTTTTAATTCAAATTCCAAAAGATCTATATTTTTATAAACTTATGAATTTAAAACGAAACAATAAATAATTTTTAAAAATTTTGCTAAAAATCATCTTTTGACTCATTAGCATCTAAAGAATCATTATCGAGACTTTTGATGATGAAAAAGTTAATATAAAATATAGCCTTCTGAAGTACTATAGGAGTTAAAATTTGAACTTTTTGTCAGAGTCAGAAGTAATAAATAGTTATACATTATAAAATGACCAACTATATTTATACAATATGTAATTTGAGAAATAATTAAAATACTATATTAATTAAATTATCATTTCAAATGAAATTAAGTATAGAATGTATTGTTTTGGTGCATTTAATTATCATTTTCCAAATTAAATGATAATTTAATTAATATAGTATTTTAATTATTTCTCAAATTACATATTATATAAATATAGTTAGTCATTTTATAATGTATAACTATCTGTTACTTTTGAT
>NC_029793.2:89685785-89696031 GCF_000816755.2 Arachis ipaensis
TCTTGGTAATAATTCTTTGGATGCTAATGAGTCAAAGGATGATTTTTAATAAATTTTTAAAAATTATTTATTGTTCCGTTTTAAATTAACAAATTTATAAAAATGTAGATTTTTTTAGAGTTCAAACTAAAACACAAAAGTTGAATTTCTATTCTTATTCGTTTTGATTTTTTTGATATTTTATTTAAATTCAAATGGTAGTATTTTCTTATTGACATTTATGATAAATAAACAATTAATTTTACAGTAATAAATATCAATAATCTGTACAGGTAGTAAATCAAATCAAATAAATTCGATTTATATATATATATAGCGTATTAGTAATAAATCGAATCAAAGTATTATAATGAATAATTTAAATTTAATGAATTTGATTTATGTTGATATATGAAATACTACCAATTTAAATCTGTTTAATTTGATTTAGTACTAAAAAGACAAATTTAAATTCAATGAATTCGATTTATATATAAATAAAAATATACATATAACATTATTTATTTTAAAATTTTTGTATAATATTAATATGTGTTTGGTTTATGCATATATTTTACCCTAATAATTCACAACGTTTGAGTTTTTACTTCAATGGTGCCAAGTTACTTACAATTTCGTAGACTAGACTAGAAGGTGGGCCTACTCAGTTGTCTGATAGTTGATGATGGATCTGCATGACTGTATGGATTGCTGGGTCGTTTGTCCCCTTTCTCCCCCACTTGATTCTTAACAGTTACTCTAATATTTAACACAGAAAGCTACTTGTATATATTGGAAAACGTGTTCCAAAAATACAATTTAAAACTATTATAAGTAGCATGTTTGAGTAGAAAATATAAATTAATTATAAATTTATAAATTTTTATTGTTAATAGAAATGAATATTATTATTTAATAGTATTTAATAAAATTCTCTTTAGTGGTTAGTACTATTCAATGGAATGAATAATCACATAAATAGAATAATATTTGGGCCGTTGGTTCCCTCAATTTAATAAAATTCAAGAGCCACATAATTAAGCCCACACCACAATCAACAAAATATTTTCTTATATAATTTGTGCTAACACGAATAGTAAGTGATGATTCATTACTGTCCTCAAAGTGCAAAAATTTCCTTCGCATATTCAGCATATTCATAAGAATCCCATGACGTCCATGGCCCCACAAAACTATCATCTTGAGGGTCGTATGATGAAATCTGTCAGTCTCTGCCACGTGTCACCATATCGTAGGCAGAGATAGTAGGCACTAGGCACCCTTCAGCTACAAATGCAACACCAGAGGTCTTTGTTAATGGCAGCCACCAACACACTTACACACACACTCAATAGTCATCACTCTTCCCTTACCGGTAAATAACACTAACCGTTTTTTCTTTTTATTTTTTTTTCCCTTTAAAAATTTGTTCGAATGATTCAAAGTACACATCATCACTGGATCCAGATTTTTCGCCTCACTGTCGCCTACTTTTTAGGGTTCTTGCATTTTAGCTTATTATAAGACTCAAATCTAATTGTTTAATTCAGCAACTTGCATAACTTGATTCATGCCAAGCTTTTCTCTAATTTGTGTATTCTTTAGTGTATAGTCTTACATACGCTATAGAACTCACGGTACTTATAATCACTGTTATAGAGCTGGCTTCACTTTATTGATGCTCTGCTCATGTAAGGCCATGATTTAGTTTGATTTCTGGGCTTTACTACTCTTCCCTCTGTTCTGCAATATCTGTTATTCGGAAATTTACAACTTTTATGACACTTTTTTTTAATGTATCGAATTTTCAAAGTGATTATTATGGAACAGAGGGAGTATTAATAAGTTATCTGAAATTTTCATTCATATCCTTGAAACTAGGCAAATTTTGCCATCAAATGCTTGAATAGAAAATCATTAACCTGTGATTTCTAAGTAGATCCTTGATAATGCATGAGAAGTTTCGTTGGGTAGTTTTGTGGAACTAATCCAATATTTGATGTAATCAAGTTAGTTTACATTTTTATGGTTAAATTGTATCTTTCAAATCTTTGTTGATTAGAAATGGTTTTGGCGTGTGACATGCAGAAGAAGGGGCTATTGAGCTGCTTTTATATTTTGAGGGACAAAGATAAATAAGCTATGGCAACTGTGACAGCCCCTTATGTGGTGTCAAGAACCGGGTGCCTCAACCACCATGGAAGCGCTAGAACCGAGGCGAAGGCGGGATCACCACTGGTGAGCCTGAACAGCCAGGGAATGACCTATGATGGGTTGAAATCCATGAACAAGCTCAACATGAAGACCACACATGCAACAAATATCTCTGTCTCCGTGAGGAGCAAGAAGAGTGGCAGTGACAGGAGTGTGGGGAAGATTGTGTGTGAAACTGGGATGACCTTTCTCTTTGTGAGTGCTGAGGTTGGACCTTGGAGCAAAACTGGAGGACTTGGTGATGTTCTTGGTGCGCTTCCCCCAAGATTGGCTGTAAGTGAATTGATTGGTTTCTTCTGTTTTTACTTTTTAGTCCATCAATTTCCATTTTTCTTTTGTCAATGTCACGTTTTGTAACATCCTTTTATCAATATATTTGGATACTAAAGATTTTAATAATGACAGATTATAAAGAGGATGGAGGCATCAACTATTCTCCGTGTATTCACATGGACATAAATTTTAACTATTGTTTATACGGCATAATATTTGGCTGTAACCTTGAACAATCTTGGCTTTAATGGAGAATATTTGTAAAAGTCTAGAGAAATAAAAAAATATATATATATATGAAAGATGATCTAAGAGTGCTATGAGAAGCTTTCTTCACTTTAATTATTATATATGATATCTGATTAGCTTTGTTCAAATTGATTCAGGCAAATGGGCACCGTGTTATGACAGTGTCTCCCCGTTATGACCAATACAAGGATGCATGGGACACTAGTGTTCTGGTGGAGGTAAACTTACTTGTTCTTGGTATGTATCTACAAGTTAAGGATCTAGGAGATTATCCCTTGTAACTAATAATGTTCTTGTTTTCCTATTTTGTGACGAAAGATCAAAGTTGGTGACAGAGTGGAAACTGTCCGTTACTTCCACTGCTTCAAGCGAGGAGTCGATCGCGTTTTTGTGGATCATCCAGTTTTCCTTGAGAAGGTTAACTTCTTTTCTTTCTAAGGCATCAACCATCCCATAGAACTTATAGGATTGAATTAAACCCAGGCTTGAATTTATATCTTAAACTGATTTCTTTTACATTTGGAATTTGAAAGGTATGGGGCAAGACGCAGTCAAAACTATATGGTCCTAAGGCCGGAGAAGATTATGCAGATAACCAGTTTAGATTCAGCTTGTTGTGCCTGGTAGCTTATTTTCTTAACACCTGCTTCCTATAGTTTACCCTGTATAAATAATCTTTGTTAAATAATCAACTACTTTATGGTGAATTTTAGATGACATTGTCAATGTTTTAACAATTTTCAGGCTGCACTTGAGGCTCCAAGGGTTTTGAACCTAAACAGCAACCCATATTTTTCAGGACCATATGGTATTCATCTTTCATCTCAAATCTTCAAATAGGGGGCGGGGGGAATGATTGAGTAAATGTTTACAAATTTTTTTTTCCCCTGTATTCTGGCAGGCGAAGATGTAGTCTTTATCGCCAATGATTGGCACACTGCTCTTCTTCCTTGCTACTTGAAATCAATGTACAAGTCCAGGGGAATTTACATGAATGCAAAGGTGAGCATTGGAATAATTGTTTTGCATGTCTGCTTTCATCATTCTCAGGAAGCTGATTTTTATTCGTTCATTCATGGCAGGTTGCATTTTGTATTCATAACATAGCCTACCAGGGAAGATTTGCCTTTGCAGACTTCCCTCTTCTCGGTTTACCTGATGAATTCAGGAGCTCCTTTGACTTTATGGATGGGTATGATACCATTATCTCTTCTTTGGTGCTTGTACATTTGACTAATCTATTGTGATTCAATATTCATATTTCTTTTTGCTTTTCTCAGGTACGATAAGCCTGTGAAGGGAAGGAAAATCAATTGGATGAAGGCTGGAATAATAGAATCAGACAGGGTTGTAACTGTGAGTCCATACTATGCCCAGGAACTTGTTTCTGGAGAGGACAGAGGCGTCGAATTGGACACCATAATTCGTTCAGTTGGCATCACCGGTATAAGAAATGGTATGGACCATCGGGAGTGGAGTCCAAAAACCGATAGATTTATTAGCATACATTATGATGCAACGACTGTAAGTGCTACCTTCTCTGTGAAATGTGCTTTTCTCTTATTAACTTTGACCACAAAAATCCTTATTAGAAAGTTATGTTCTTAGGTCACCGAGGCAAAATGCCTTCTGAAACAAGCCCTTCAAGCAGAGTGTGGCTTGCCTGTTGACAGCAATATAGCTAAGCAAAATTGCGCTGATGAGTGGTGTGTGTTTTTTTTCTTTAGGGAACCGGCAAAAAGTACATGGAGAAGCAAATTGAACAGTTGGAGGAACTCTATCCTGAGAAGGCAAGAGGGATAGCGAAATTCAATACTCCTTTGGCCCACAAGATCATCGCTGGGGCGGACTTTATAGTGATCCCAAGTAGATTTGAGCCATGTGGTCTTGTTCAGTTGCATGCCATGCCTTACGGAACGGTATAGTGTTTTCTTTTTTCCCCCTAATTTTACTTGGAAAAATTACAAGCCAATTTTAATTGTCGAGTTTTACATGCCTTGCTTGATTCTAGACCTTGATATGTTCAATGCCGATATTTTTGTTTCATTGTCTAAGGCATTAATTCTGCTGCGACATTGCAACAGGTTCCGATAGTTTCCTCAACTGGAGGACTTGTTGACACCGTGATAGAAGGATATACTGGATTCCATGCTGGAGCATTCAGTGTTGAGGTATAAAGATGTATACAAATACCCTTGTTTCATTTTGATTTGATAGAGGAGTTAACTAAAGATTGATAACTTGCGTTTGTTCTTCAGTGTGATGCTGTTGACCCAGCTGATGTGGAAAAGTTAACTTCTACCGTCATTAGAGCCCTTACAACCTTCGGTACCCCGGTCTGGAAAGAGATAGTCCAGAACTGCATGGCCCAAGACTTCTCATGGAAGGTAATAGCACACACCACGCAGCATGTAACTTAAACTATTTCTCTTTAAAATTTAAACTATTCCGTAAGAATTGCGAATAATTTTTTTTATATAATATGTCCTTTTACACAAGTGACAGGCCCATCCTACCATTTTTCAAAATTTCAACTTTTATTCAGAAAAATGGAGAGTAACAATGATTGAATTCTAGACCTATTTGTTATTAAAAGTTTTGATGGCATGACATGAAAATCATCCCTCCCGAAAGCTTAAGTTGTTAGACAAGCCAAGGCAAGGGAATGATCTCATGCTATTTACTTATAGCACGCTTGTTTAGATATAAAACATAAACGGAAAAATAAAGTTCCACTAATCATTAGGATGATTGATTATGTTGCAGGAACCAGCAAAACTATGGGAAAAGATGCTGTTGAGCCTTGGCGTTGCTGGCAGTGAACCTGGAATTGAAGGAGAGGAGATTGCTCCTCTCGCAAAGGAAAACCTACCCACCCCTTGAACACCGTCCCTAATAGATAGATAATAAATATATTTCCTTAGTTCACAAAGTAATGGCCATGGCCAAGAAATTTATGTAATGCTTGGCCTGCATTATGGTTTAATTTGTAGGTATAGCCATCAGCTCATAAAATTATCAACTGGGTTCCAAGGGATCCGGTAGTTTTATATTGGAACTTGAGTGTAAAGTTCTTTTTGCAAGCAATTTATAAAACTAAGTAACTAACATAAACTTCATCTCGAAAAATAAAAAGGGTTAAAACAAAAAGACACTAACTTATATCCAACATGAGCAACAGAGTAAGGTGTGTAAACTCTATCAATTAAACTTGAAGCACCTGACTCTTGGGTAATGATGTACTCTATTAGTGTATAAACTATTAGTAGATAGGCTTCATAGAGAAGCATGCCATATCTGTTTTCTTATATATTCTTTTGCCATTGGTTTTGCACTTTATGTAATTTCAAAGTTCAGATTCAGATTACTGCAAAGTAAATGCTCTTATAATGACATCTTCACATGAAGATGACATTGCGAACCGTTAGATCGTTCAATGCAAATCTAAATTGTTGTTTGCATGCATCAAGTTTTACCAATGGAAAATATTGTGTATTATGTTAATATTGTATTCGTATGATGTGACTCTGAGATATTGTATCAACTTATACATTTTCTATCATCTATTGTTGTATCAGGTGGCTTCATCATTTGAAATGTGGTTTATATTTTATTCCATAATAAATGATATCTGAGTTAATATGATATTTATGAGTGTATAACACTGATGTAGGCCCTTGTGGGTTTATTGATATAATAATTTTCACATCTAATACATGTAATAAGATATGAATATTAGTATGTTTTTCATCCACATGTTTGGAGAAAGTAAATATTTGACATTATTATTTATTATTAATAATTTTGAAAAGGGGAGAGATAGTTATGTGTGGAAGGGATCATATTAAAAAATAATTTCAACTGTGTTGTTTTTTTGGTTTATGGTGCTCATATTAAAGAGAAAAAATTTGTTATGTGGGAGGAGTTGAGCTATACTGCTAAATTGTGTTAGGTCTCTTGTTGTTTTATAGGAGACTTTAATGAGATTGTAAACGTTGAGGAAAGAAAAGGTACTACTAGCCTAACAGCATCTGCTGAAGACTTCAAAGATTGGATACAAGATATAAACTTGTTGGACTTACTGCTTAATGACCGTAATTTTACGTGGTTCAGAGGTCGTTCCTGCAGTCGGATTGATAGAGTTCTGGTTAGTCTGGAATGGGTTGAGGAGTTCCCTGAGATTCGCTTAAGAGGAGGACCGAGGGGCTTGTCAGATCACTGCTCGATGATAGTGGAAGATTCAAGGTTGAGAGATGGACCTAGACCGTTTAGAAGCCTAGACTCATGGTTTACACATGAAGATTTTTTCAGAATGGTAAAAGAGGAATAGAGGGGGCTAGGGGAGCTACAATTCATAAATAAATTGAAGGCCTTGACAATTCCTTTGGGGAGATGGCATAGAGACAATTTTGGAGACATGGATAACAAAATTACGAAATTTGAGGAAGAGATCAAGAAGATAGATAACATGGTAAGCAATGGAGTATATCCCGGAACGGTGGAGGCAAGAAGAAAGGCGTTAGTGACTTTTTGTGAGAAGTGGTATGTGAGAAAAGAATTACCCTGGAAATAGATAGCTTCAACAAGAAGGAGGAACAACAGGATTGATGCACTGGTAATTAATGGAAGGTTGGTAAGAAATCAAGTAAGAATAAAAATTGCTATTAGAGAGTTCTACAAGAAATTATATCATCAGGAGGAGCCTCTTATGGTGGGTTTTAGGGATGGTCTGGTGGGTATGATATCTGAAGAGGATGCTACAGCTTTGAGGTGTTGCCGTCGGTTGAGGAGATTAAAGATGCAGTATGGGACTGTGAATCTTCTAGGGCACCAGGAAGTGATGGGTACAACATGAATTTTATTAAAAAGTGTTGGGACGAGATTGGGGTTGAGTTCACAGCAGCTGTGGTGGGGTTCTTTCAGACTTCTAAGTTATCGACTGATACTAATATAACTTGGGTTGCTTTGGCACCAAAGTTTATTGGGGCTAAGGAGATCAAGGACCTTCGACCAATTAGCATGGTGAGTTGTGTGTATAAGGTGATTTCTAAGGTGTTGGTAAGGAGAATGAGAGCAGTTATACCAGGCCTGGTTGGAGAGACTCAGAGTGCATTTGTTAAGGATAAAAAACTATATGACGGAGCACTTATTGCTTGTGAAACTGTACATTGGCTTCAAATAAGAAAAAAGTAAGCGGCAATAATCAAACTGGACTTTCAAAAAGCATATGATAGAGTCAAGTGGATTTTTGTAGATATTATCCTACAGAAGATAGGTTTTGGGTAAAGGTGGAGGGACGGAATATGTTATGGAGTGTGTCAGCACAACCTCTAAGTCAGTGTTGATAAATGGTTCACCAACGAAGCCGTATAGGATGAAAAAAGGTTTGAGATAATGTGATCCTCTATCTCCATTCTTGTTTGTACTTGTTGTCGACGTCTTACATAGAATAATTGGAAAAGCAGTTAGAAATGGCTGGATAACCCCATTATTCGTTGGGAGAGATAATATTGAATTGTCATATCTTCAATTTGCTGATGACACTGTGTTGTTCTATCCACCAGAGGAGGAGACCAATAAGTATTACAAGAGGCTTCTACGATGCTTTGAGTTGATGTCGGGCTTAAGTATCAATTTTGACAAGTCTAGTTTGATCACAATCAATTGTGAACAACAGTGGGTTCGAAGTATGTGGAGCTTTCTTGGGTGCAAGGAAGCTACCCTTCCAGTCAGATACCTTGGAATCCCTCTAGGAGCTAACCCGAGGATGGTTAAGACTTGGAAGCCAATTATAGACAAAGTGGAGGAGAAGCTCAGCTTATGGAAATCTAAGGTACTGAACAAAGCCGAGAAGTTGGTGCTCATCAAAGCAGTACTAAACAACTTGCCAGTATATTACTTAAGCTTATATAAGATGCCGAAGGCTGTTATGGAGAAACTTATTTCATTACAGAGAAGGTTCTTGTGGAGTAAGGAGGATGGAAGGAATGGTATGGCTTTGGTTAGTTGGAAAGTGGTCCAAGCTCCAAAAAAGTTGGGTGGGTTAGGTGTCGGAGATGCGATGATTCATAACACAACACTTCTATTTAAGTGGTGGTGGAGGTTCTCAAAGGAGGAGTATCCATTGTGGAAGAAGGTGGTATACTCTTGTTACAATCTCTCTCCTAATGCGCTATTATCAACCCAGACGTTACCTACTAAAGGGGGTCCATAGAAGGACATATGTCAGCTACAGATAAAGGAGAAACATATAAGAGATAAGATGATAACTGGCTTGTCCATAGAGATTGGTGATGGAAGAAGAACTCATTTTTGGGAAGATGTTTGGCTAAGTTGTGCCCTCTAAAGGATAGGTTTCCAAGGCTCTTCTCAGTTTCAATCCAAAAAGAATCAGTCATAGAGGTGTGTGGCTTTTAGGATGAGTTAGAGTGGATTTGAAACTTCTAATGGAGGCAGGAGCTTTTTCAATAGAAGTTGGAACTTGTAAACCAGTTACACGAGACTCTAAGGCCGATAAAACTAGCTATTGACAGAGAGGATAGAGTAGTTTGGAAGTTTGACAGACAAGGTGTATTTTCTACTAACTTTTTTGTGTAAGTGTTGCAGGCAGAAACACTTGCAGATAACGTGACAAGTTATAGTTTTACTAAGACTATATGAAGAGGGTTTGTTCCTCCAAAAGTTGAGCTGTTTGCATAGTTTGTCTTGATAGGTAGGGTGAATACAAAGAAAAGATTGGGTCGTTTTGGAATTATAAATCCGAGTGATAATGTGTGTATTTTGTGTAATAAGAATGTTGAATATGTTCATCACTTGTTTCTTGGCTGTGACTTTACTTGACAGGTGTGATGCGCTTAGTTATCTGATGTTAGCAGACAATGGTCCTTCCCGAGTACTTTGAAGGAACACTTTTTAAATTGGATAGGTGAAACTTTTAGTAAGGAGAAGCGTAAGAAATGGTTCATAATTTTCTTCGCGGTAGTTTGGAACATCTGGTTGGAAAGGAATGTGAGATTGTTTTAAAATAAAGTAAAATATGTAGAGAAAATCATCAATATGACTCTTCTTAACCACAAAGAGTGAAGGTTTGGGATTCTTTTTGTTGTTGATGATAATGCTGAAAATAACATTAAAATAAATTATTAGATGTTTAAAATAAGTATTATTTTATTGTTTTACAGACTTGTTCACTCTATTTTTGTGTTGAGCTTCTTTGTTTTAAAAGAAAAAATTTTAAAAAAAATAAAATTGTAAAAGTGATAATGTATGTAATTATACAAAAGGAATTAGTAATAAACTAATCATTACTTTTGTTAATTATTAGTATATTCAAGTGCTTGAACTTTAACAAATTGGAATAAAAAGTCAACCCAAAAAATAAGTAGTTACTTAAAATGTTTTTACTAAGTCAAGAGTATTGTAATTCTTATTACATTAACCGTACATTTACTATATTTATATAAATAATATGAATTTATAAAAACAATTTATTATTTGAATTGATCAAATTTTTTTATAATATAATACTTAT
>NC_029793.2:89696267-89740848 GCF_000816755.2 Arachis ipaensis
AAGAACTCTATATTTTTAATAGAGTTCGCTACTTCACTTCAATTTTTTTCAAAGCCCACGAAACTCAAATTTTTAAGCTATTATCTATCTAAGAGTACATAGAGTACACAAAAATACATCGAACATGACTTCTTTAATATTGTTGGCTGGAATGGCAACCATTATCATCGTTTCTAGAAATTCACAGATACATGAGAATAAGTCATATTTAACGATCTTTTTCTGTTATAAATAAAAAAACCGTTATTTTCCTAATAAAAAGATGACTTATTCCTGTGTACTCTTGTGTATTCTTATGTATTTTGGAAACGATGATAATAGTTACCTCCATTGTGAAGTTTAAGAATTTGAGTTAGCTATTTTTTTTAAAATTTGAAGTGGAGTTCGTCGGAAATTAGACAAACTCTATAAAAATTATAGAATTTGCCAGAGTACGACAAACTTACTTTAAATAAAAAAAATTGTATTTAAAAAATTAAAATTAAAAAATAAAATTTTAAGAAATAATAATTTTTGAATTGTGCCATCAAATATGCAAGGGATATGTATACGTCACCATTTTGTATGAATAACAGTTGTGCATCATGGCTGCCTTAGAGCAATAGATTTAACTGTTTAAGAATATGATTATATCATCGTGTTCATGTATCTTTTACTTATATAAAAGTTGTGGGTTTTAAATCCACGTGACATCCTCTTTTTTTCTTTATAATTCAAAAAGAAAAATAAAAAGGAAAGAGAAACGAGAACTTGCTTAGCTTTGTATCATTAACTGAGTGAGACTCTTTCTCTCTCTTGTTCTCGTTTTTTTGTTGTGTCATTTTAACTCTTAAATCCTAACTCTTCAATTTTATTTTCCTTTTTTTTTCGGTTTATATTTTTGTATAAATTTAGTTATTATCTCAATGCTGGTCTACTCTCTTTTTTTCTTTGGGTTAAATAATTCTCTTTTTTACTAGTTTACACTGTAATAATCCAATTTTTAGTACGTTACAATCATACTAAAAATCAAATGTTACTAATTTACTTTTTAAATATAACTACTATTCAATATTAAGTTATAACCTTTTTAGCACGTGATCGATTTTGTTGAAAATCATTTTTTTTATACAAAAGGATATGGATAACCAAAAACAACATACATGATTATAAAAACAGAAAAATAAATAAAACACAAGAAAACTAAACTCATAGTATACATGATACATATTATATACAAAGCAAAAATATTATCCAAAAAAAGTCAATAATGCATCTTCTCATACACCCTTACTCATAACTATGTACATATGTATACATTTGACACTCTAGGGCCCGGTCCATAGAAAAAGTCCCTACTCTAGCATCTAAACTAGTCTAGCAAGTCTAATAAATTCCTAATCTCTCTGTGGTTCTAACTAAAAGTGAGAGTCTAAACCAAAACACCTGTGTTAAGCTGAAGTGTTGTCAAAATTCTACCCTACTCTAACTGTCGCTATCAGAAGAAAGATTTCTACTATCTCTGAATCCTCCTCCGAGTCCTCATCATCATCAGAAATCACTATGACCTCAGGAAAGCTCCTGGGAGTACTATCACTGCTAATGTCTCTGTGTGCGAGGTCGCCCACAAATACAGGTCCGTCCACTAGTATAGAATCCAATTTCTCTGCTGGAGGTCCTGACTGATTCCCTGAATGAGTGCCTAACAAAGATGATACCATTGGCTCGGAAAGAAGGTCCCAATCAGAATAAGGTGTAGGAACATATTCCTCAACTGGGTCAGGATCAAGAACTACCTTGTCCACTGGCTGTGCTGGAAAAGGATATCCAGATCCATCCGGAAAGGATGGTGGGGTGTGTCCGGATGAAGCCACTAGCAGAAACTCGTACGATGCGTCCGGGTCAAAGTACGGGATATTTATAGAGTGCTAAAAAGGATGGTCCCGTAACACGTATTATAAGACCCAAAACTTTTGAAAAGTCTTATTATGAACTAATTTCAAATTATATATTTATTTACAGTTTTAATTTCAGAAATTATTTTATTCAAGATAATTAAAAATAGTTTTGATTAAATGGATTTGAAATAAATTAAAGTTTTTATAAAAACTCTATAATTATGGATTATTTTCCTAAGTACTATTTAAAGTCTTAAAAATTCAAAAATAATAAAGTTTGGCTATTTAAATTAAAATTTTATCTAATTTTACAATTATTGAGTTATTTTCTAAATTTAAATTATAAAGTTAGTAATTGTCAAATAATAAGAATTTTTATATGATTTAATTTAAACAATTGATATTTTCATAATTTAATACCTTAAGTTTTAGGAATAAAGAAATTTAATCTTATTATCTTATAATTTCAATTAGAGTATTTGATTTCAAATTATTTAGTATTTTGATAAAACAGACAATATTTTAAAGTAATGTCAAGAATTTAATTAGATTTCAAGTTATTCTAAAATCTCCAATTCCATATACAAACCCTAATTTTATTAACACACACTTTCCCCCCTTTTCCTAAGTGAAACCCTAGCCACCCTTCCTCCTCACATTATACACACACACACACACCAAACACACACACACGAACGCAGAAAAGAAAAAGAAAGAAGAAAGGGAAACGGGGAAGGGTACCGCCGAGGAGAAGGAAAGGAAGAGAGGGGGAGCTGTCCGCGCCACCACCTAGTCGCCGCCACCATCGTGTCACCGCATCGCCGCCGTCGTACTCGCAAGCATGGAGGAAGCCCGTCGCCGCCGCTGCTGCCCGTGAAGCCGATGCCGTCACGGTCAGAACTGAGGCGAGAGAGAAGGCCGTGAAGGAGGAGGGAACTGGGTCGCCGTCGTCCATGCTTGCCGCCGCCATTCGTCCTCCCCCGCTACCAGACGCCGTCGCCATTCACAAAGAAGAGAGGGAACTCGCGTTGCTCTCAGATCCGCTGACGGAGGCGAAAATTAGCCGATTAAAAATTTATAAATAGAACGGCGTTGTAAGTACAGTTCCTAATCGACGAAAATCTGCTTATCAATTTAGAAAGGGTTGTCACAAACTTAGAATAAAAATACTGGAAGTAGGAATCCCAGGCCATCTCCCAACGAGTTGACAAAAGAGTGCTATTTTATTAGTCAGAAATTTTTCGAGAATTGGTAAGAGGCTGAAGAACAGAAAAAGTAAATAATTGTAAATTGGAGCAATGAAGATTAATTAGAGGATTTATATAATCAATTAAAAAGCCTTGACCAGGGGAATGATTAATTGGAAGTTCTATCCTTGTTAGATTTTTCCAAGTGTAATATTAAGAGGTTGTTGTTCTACTTGGTCATCCCTTACCTGATAAGGGAAAGTCAAGTAACTAACTAACCAACTATACCTCAGGTCCTAATCCTCTCCCTAAGGAAGGATTAGAGTTAGAGACTAGAGAGCCAACCAATAACTTCCAGTTAAAATTAACACTTGAATATTCCAACTCAAAGTTCTCCTTTTAATCAACCCCCAAGTCAAGTTGGGAGTCTACTCCATTAACATAAATATAACGTTCATAGAGATATAAGAAGACATGATGAATTAAATAAAATAAGAATTAAAAATTAATTAAAAATAAAATAGTTCTTTGCTTTAATAAATCCCAAAATACAACATACGTATCTGAACAGGATTAATGAGTAGTCAAAAGAGTAAAGGAATAAGAAAACAAACTAGAATAATAGCAACTTCAACGGAGGTAGTGATTCTTCTCAAATATCCAAAGCAAGAGCATATACTATAAAACTAGAAATTTATGAATGTGTAGAAAACCTAGAGGAAGAGTGATTTCTCTCTAAGATTCCAATCTAAAACTAAAACTATGCTAATGAGAATGTGTGTCGAGTCTCTGATCATCTTCTGGCTCTAGTTTGTGTGTTCTTAGCTATAATTCATGTTCCAATTTACAATCTTCAAACAAGTTTAACACAAATTTTTCAATTTAAATTAGTGAAATGCTATAAAAAGGGTCTTGAAAAGAGACTCGTTACTTCAACCAAGCAAAACATACATGCAAACAATTATTATTATGCAATCTATCCTATATAACAAAAGAAAAAATCAAATGTTGGTGTTTAAGAGAGAAAAGTTACCTCCAGAAGTCAAGGACTGACCTACCCACACTTAAGGCTTGGCTCGTCCTCCGTGCCATCAGTAAGGAGCAAGGGAGGGCTGGAAGCGTCGCCTCCAGTGTCTGGTTCACCTTGGCGGCCTGTGCTACTGGATGAAGGGGAGTCTGGGGTGTCCTTTGGTTCTAGAGGTGGGTGTGTACCAACTATGAGATCCTTCAGATAGTTATATCTGCGCTTGTTACGGTGCTCCATTTGCTCCATTCACCGGTCTTGCCAGTCGAACCTCTCAAGAATCTGTAGGAACATCTGATGGATGGATGGTGCTTGTGGTGTGGATGATGGTGGAGTAGAAGTAAGGGGGTATCCAAAGATGGACCTGCAGGTCGGCTCGCAGAGGGAACTGGCGGCCTGATGTACTTTCTGTTTGGGACATACTGGTCTGCTCTAGGGATGATGACCTTCGTGTCTCCTGCCCAATATGACACACCTGCTGCAGAGACTAAATATAAAACCCAGGCAAGGAAGGGCAGGTTACCCGCAATCTGTACATGTCCCATGGCATCCCGAATGTGTCGGGCCAGGTTGAGGGGTTGCTCTGTCGAGATGCACCAGATGAGGACAGCCATGTCTGCTGTGAAGGTCGACTCGTGAGTGCTTGGAAAGACATAGTGAGACATAATCTATGCCCACACGCAAGCCTCTAGGGTGAGTGACTGGAAAGATGAACCTCCCTTTCTCACCAATGAACTAAGTGATCTGGATCAACTGACATTGCCTCAGAAGAAACAGGATCCTGGAAAGTTCTTAATACCTTGTACCATAGGCACCATAACCTTTGAGAAGGCTCTATGAGACCTTGGGTCAGGGATAAACCTCATGCCACTCTCTGTAATGGAGAAACTTGGAATCTTTGAGGTGCAAGCTGTCAGAATCTCATTAGAGATGGCAGACAACTCAAGAAAACAGGCTTATGGACAAGTAGAGGACGTATTAGTAAAGGTTGAAGGCCTTTATATCCCTGCTGATTTCATAATCCTAGACACAGGAAAGGATGAGGATGAATCCATCATCCTTGGAAGACCCTTCCTAGCCATAGCAAGAGCTGTGATTGATGTGGACAGAGGAGAGTTGATCCTTCAACTGAATGAGGACAACCTTGTGTTTAAAACTCAAGGATCTCTTTTTATAACCATGGAGAGGAAGCATGAAAGGCTTCTCTCACTGCAGAGTCCACCAAAGCCCCCACAGTCAAACTCTAAGTTTGGTGTTGGGAGGCCACAACCAAACCCTAAGTTTGGTGTTGAACCCCCACATTCAAACTCTAAGTTTGGTGTTGGGAGGTTCCAACCTTGCTCTGATTATCTGTGAGGCTCCATGGGAGCTCACTGTCAAGCTATTGACATTAAAGAAGCGCTTGTTGGGAGGCAATCTAATGTTATTTAATCATATCTATTTTATTTTCTCTTTGTTATTTCATGTTTTATTAGGTTAATGATCATGTGGAGTCATAAAAACTACTGAAAAATAAAAAACAAAATGAAAAAATAGCATTGAAAATAGCACACCCTGGAGGAGAGCAGTCTGGCATTTAAATGCCAGAAACAAGCATCTGTCTGGCGTTTAACGCCAGAAACAGGCACTAAGCTAGCGTTCAACGCCAGAAACAAGCATCTACCTGGCGTTAAACGCCAGAAACAAGCTACATTTGGGCGTTTAACGCCAGAAACAGGCAGCAGTCTGGCGTTAAACGCCAGGATTGCACAGCAAGGGCATTTTACATGCCTAATTAGAGTAGGGATGTTAAGTCCTTGGCCCCACTGGATCTATGGACCCCACAGGATTCCCACATTTTCTTCTCTCCTCTTCACACCTTTTCATAACTCTCTTCCCCAAATACCCTTCACCAACCCTAATGGCTGAACCCTACACCCCCCCACTCCTATATAAACCCCTCACTCCTTCTTCATTTTCACACAACACAACCCTTTCTTCTTCTCCTTGGCCGAATACATCTTCTTCCCCCATCTCCTCCATTTTCTTCTTCTTCTACTACTTTTTTTCTTCTTTTGCTCAGGGACGAGCAAACATTTTAAGTTTGGTGTGGTAAAAGCATAGCTTTTTGTTTTTCCATAACCATTTATGGCACCTAAGACCAGAGAAACCTCTAGAAAGAGGAAAGGGAAGGCAATTGCTTCCACCTCTGAGTCATGGGAGATGGAGAGATTCATCTCAAAGGTCCATCAAGACCACTTCTATGAAGTTGTGGCCAAGAAGAAAGTGATCCCTGAGGTTCCTTTCAAGCTCAAAAAGAATGAGTATCCGGAGATCCGACTTGAGATCCAAAGGAGAGGTTGGGAAGTTCTCACCAACCCCATGCAACAAGTCGGGATCCTAATGGTTCAAGAGTTCTATGCAAACGCATGGATCACTAGGAACCATGATCAAAGTGTGAACCCGAATTCAAAGCATTGGCTCACTATGGTTCGGGGGAAATACTTAGATTTCAGTCTGGAAAAATATAAGGCTGGCGTTCAACTTGCCAATGATGGAAGAGAACGCACGCCCCTACACAAGAAGGGTCAACTTTGATCAAAGGTTGGACCAAGTCCTCATAGACATGTGTGAGGAAGGAGCTCAATGGAAAATTGACTCAAGAGGCAAGCCGGTTCAATTAAGAAGGCATGACCTCAAACCAGTGGCTAGGGGATGGCTAGAGTTCATTCAACGCTCAATCATTCCTACTAGTAACCGGTCTGAAGTTACTATAGACCAGGCCATCGTGATCCATAGTATCATGATTGGAGAAGAGGTGGAAGTTCATGAGATTATACCTTAAGAACTCTACAAGGTGGCTGACAAGTCCTCCACTTGGGCAAGGTTAGCCTTTCCTCACCTCATTTGCCACCTCTGCAATTCGGCTAGAATTGACATAGAGGGAGACATCCTCATTGAAGAGGACAAGCCCATCACTAAGAAAAGGATGGAGCAAATAAGAGATCATGGACCTCAACATGAGCATGAGGAAATTCCTCACCATGAAATTCCTGAGATGCCTCAGGGGATGCACTTTCCTCCACATAATTATTGGGAGCAAATCAACACTTCCCTAGGAGAATTAAGTTCCAACATAGGACAACTAAGGGTGGAGCATCAAGAGCACTCCATCATCCTCCATGAAATTAGAGAAGATCAAAGAGCTATGAGGGAGGAGCAAGAAAGACAAGGAAGAGACATAGAGGAGCTCAAGAGCACCATTGGTTCTTCAAGGAGAGGAAGACGCCACCCTCACTGTGGTGGAATCATTCCTTAATCTCCTTGTCTATTTATTTTCTGTTTTTCAGTTTTGAGCCTTATGTGTTATTTATGTTTGTGCCTTTACTACATGATCATTAGTGTCTAAGTGTCTATGCCTTAAAGTTATGAATATGAATCCATCACCTCTCTTGAATGAAAAATGTTTTAACTACAAAAGAACAAGAAGTACATGGTTTCGAATTCATCCTTGAAACTAGTTTAATTATTTTGATGTGGTGACAATACTTTTTGTTTTCTGAATGAATGCTTGAACAGTGCATATGTCTTTTGAAGTTGATGTTTATGAATGTTAAATATGTTGGCTCTTGAAGAATAAGGAAAAAGGAGACATGTTATTTGATAATCTGAAAAATCATAAAAATGATTCTTGAAGCAAGAAAAAGCAGTGAATACAAAAGCTTGCAGAAAAAAAATGCAAAAAAAAAGAAAAAAAGCAAGCAGAAAAAGCCAAAAGCTCTTTAAACCAAAAGGCAAGAGCAAAAAGCCAATAGCCTTTAAAACCAAAAGGCAAGGGTAATAAAAAGGATCCAAGACTTTGAGCATCAGTGGATAGGAGGGCCTAAAGGAATAAAATCCTGGCCTAAGCGGCTAAACCAAGCTGTCCCTAACCATGTGCTTGTGGCGTGAAGGTGTCAAGTGAAAACTTGAGACTGAGTAGTTAAAGTCGAGGTCCAAAGTAAAAACAGAGTGTGCTTAAGAACCCTGGACACCTCTAATTGGGGACTTCAGCAAAGCTGAGTCACAATCTGAAAAGGTTCACCCAGTTATGTGTCTGTGGCATTTATGTATCCGATGGTAATACTGGAAAACAAAGTGCTTAGGGCCATGGCCAAGACTCATAAAGTAGCTGTGTTCAAGAATCAACATACTGAACTAGGAGAATCAGTAACACTATCTGAATTCTAAGTTCCCATAGATGCCAATCATTCTGAACTTCAATGGATAAAGTGAGATGCCAAAACTATTTAAGAGGCAAAAAGCTACAAGTCCCGCTCATCTGATTGGAGCTAAGTTTCATTGATATTTTGGAATTTATAGTATATTCTCTTCTTTTTATCCTATTTGATTTTCAGTTGCTTGGGGACAAGCAATAGTTTAAGTTTGGTGTTGTGATGAGCGGATAATTTATACGCTTTTTGGCATTGTTTTTACACAGTTTTTAGTATAATTTAATTAGTTTTTAGTATATTTTTATTAGTTTTTAATTAAAATTCACATTTTTGGACTTTACTATGAGTTTGTGTGTTTTTCTATGATTTCAGGTATTTTCTGGCTGAAATTGAGGGACTTGAGCAAAAATCAGATTCAGAGGTTGAAGAAGGACTGCAGATGCTGTTGGATTCTGACCTCCCTGCACTCAAAGTGGATTTTCTGGAGCTACAGAACTCCAAATGGCGCGCTCTTAATTGCGTTGGAAAGTAGATATCCAGGGCTTTCCATCAATATATAATAGTTCATACTTTGCCCAAGTTTAAACGACGCAAACTGGCGTTCAACGCTAGTTCCATGCTGCATTCTGGAGTTAAACGCCAGAAACAGGTTACAAAGTGGAGTTAAATGCCAGAAACAGGTTACAAACTGGTGTTCAACTCCAAGTGAAGCCTCTACACGTGTAAAGCTCAATGCTCAGCCCATGCACACACCAAGTGTCCCCAGAAGTTAATTTCTGCATTATTTACTCATTTCTGTAAACCCTAGTAACTAGTTTAGTATAAATAGGACTTTTTACTATTGTATTTATATCTTCGGATCAGATCTTTGATCAGTTTTATGCTATCTTAGACCTTTATGGGGGCTGGCCATTCGGCCATGCCTGGACCTTCATCACTTATGTATTTTCAACGGTAGAGTTTCTACACACCATAGATTAAGGTGTGGAGCTCTGCTGTTCCTCATGAATTAATGCAAAGTACTCTCGTTTTTCTATTCAATTCAAGCTTATTCCTATTCTAAGATATCCATTCGCACCCAAGAACATGATGAATGTGATGATTATGTGACGCTCATCATCATTCTCACTTATGAACGCGTGCTTGACAAACACTTCCGTTCTACATGCAAACAGGCTAGAATGAATATCTCTTAGATATCTAATACAGAGAACTGAGTCCGAGATATTAGAATCTTCGTGGTATATGTTGAGATTGGGTACGAGCTGAGAATATGACCAGTAACAATTGAACGGTTTTCAAAATGATATTCTATTTTTGACTGGTACATATGAATTCTACAAAGTGGCCAAGCACTATATCTCTGGAAAAGAGGCTGAGCACTATATCTCTGGGTAAGTAGCCAAGCGCTATATCTTTGGGAGTAAGCGAAAATACGGTGATTGATCCTGTACGCCGAACAATCTTTCGGCTATAAGAATGGCCGAGCACTATATCTCTGGGAAAGTGGTCGGGCACTATAACCCTGGGGAGGATATTCCTTTTTTATAAACGTAACCAAAAGCGACATTCCCATGGGAATGTGTCAGGTTAGCAGTTGAACTGACAATGTGATATCACAGCCAGTAGCACAGACATTCATCATTTGCATCTATGTGACATTATTAGGGTGTGCATATTGTAATTAGTTTGCCTATGTGAATTCTTATATTAACTGCTAACTGTTATAATTGTTGTAATTGCTCTTGATTGTGCTTGAACTGCCTTAATTGTGATTGTTTATGATTGGTTGATTTGTGATGAATTGGTTGATGATTGAGTTGTTTGGGCCAAGGGCTGTGTTTGATTTTGGATGGGCCTGAGGCTGTGATTTGTATGTTTGAGATCTAGTCCTGTATGAAAAATCAAACTGGTTCAGCATAGACATAATGAACCTATGCTTGGAACAGGTTGGTCATTCATACTGTATAGGAAAACTTTTAAGATTTTACAAGAAAGGGAAAAGGTTTTCAATTTTGAGGAATTAACTAAGTTTTGTTTAAAAAGGATTTCTGGATTTTGAATGTGAACCCTTGGTTTTTGGAAAAATACATAAGATGAGCAATGATCACTGTACTATAAAAATAGTTTTATTTTACGTATCTTATTATAGCAATTCTGTAACCCTATAGTGAGAACCAGCGAGGACGATGTTCTCACTTCCCTACAGGTTTTTCTTTTTCAGGATATGGGCGACGAAGTTTCAGAAGAGTTTATTTTATTTTTTGTTTATTCGATATTTTTGTATTATCTTAGTTATTATTATTTTCCCTCACCTTTATCTTTACCAATTTTGTAAGAGGGATAGGAATTTGTGATATGTATATTTGTAATTTATTGCTATGTGTATATATAATTTTAAAATATTGTATCTGGTCTGTATGTGTATAAATATGTTTTCAACGAAAAAGTGTAATTAAAAGTTTATGCGGCTTTTTTAAGTTTTAAACAGGCTCCTATTTTAGTATTAAATATGATTAGAGTCATCGTGATATCCAAGCTATCAGAGTGGCGTAGTCGGAAGTGTGACATTCTGATAGTGGGGGTGTTATGCGTATAGGCATACTCGAGGCTCCGCAGTTACTATATAGAAACTATGATGTAGCAGGTCCTCATATATATAAGGATGTGGAAGCTCATAGAATATAGTAGGGTCGGGATAGTTAGTTAGGTTCATTTTATGTTATACTTAGCCAACAGCAATAACAACATGATATATACAAACTTTAACAACCAAAGGCACAAAGAAATAATTAATCAAGAAGTGCATACACACGAATCACAGAAACATATAACAAAGAAATATGCGCAAACAAATATGATGCATGTCTATTCCTAATGCTGGTAATGAGCTCATCTGTTGATTTCTACCCACTCCTGACGTAACCCAGAAACCTTTGTCTGGGTATGGCTTCCTGTGGCATATCCTCTATAAGAACCTCTGTCTTATAGGTGCTGCTTCTCCAGCTGAAGTATGCCAAACATAACCTCTGTAAGTACTTACAGGCCATGCTTCTCCAACTGAAGTATGTAAGATTTTACTTCTGAAAGCTACTCTGTGTGGGCTTACCACCATATCTCTATTGCACTTCTGGCAATAGACAGACATTCAAAAAGTTCTTATTATTTTACTTTTCTCTTTTTAACTATTCTTTTAATTTTTTTCTTCTAACATCTAATATTATCTTCGCATTATTCTCTCGCCTTTTCCTAAATGTTTTATGAAAGGAACACTCATATACTTTTGAGCTTAGATTGTCTTTCTAAAACTTTTAGAAAAATTGTCTATTTACCACTTTTAGTTATATTATATCTTTAATTATTAAGATAATTATTTAAATAAAAATAATAATAATAATAATATATTATAATATTTTAGAGTTAAAATTCAGTTAATAATATTTAGTTTCTCAAAACTTTTGAAAATTCATTTTAACCCTAAGCTTTTTAAAAATTTCACTTTAACCACTTAACTTTAAAAAATTTTGTTTTAACCCCAGAATTTTCTTTTAATTAAATTTTAGCCCCAAAACTCTTTTTCAATTATAATTTGGGTACGAAATAATTAATTTGACTTCCAAACTTTTTAAAAATTCTATTTTAACAACTTAACTTTTAAAAATTCTATTTTAACCTCCAATTTTTTTAATTAACTTTCAGCCCCAAAAATCCATCAAAAAAATTTATCAGATTTTACTTGATTTTTAACTAGTTTTTCAATCTTTTCGATAACCAATTTTTTTCTCAAAGTTCAAATCCAATTCTCAGCCATCAAATCACATCATTTTCATCATGATTCCAACTTACATTCATCATTAAATATTACTGTTTAGTTTGATTTTTTCAACAATTCTTGAAACCGAATTATTTCATCAACTTTCAACATAACTCATCATAATAACACTCAAAATTCAAGCACAAATTCACAGTCCAGCAATCACATAACATTAATACATTTATTGATAAAAAAAATTACCAACCCTACCTTTTTATGACAGTCACCAAACCAAAATACCAAGGAAGCTTTTTGATTGAGAAACCGAAGAAGAAAATGTCAAAAATTAGCTACTCCACCTCTGACCTTACTCGGCCGAATCATGCATTGAAGGAGGGAGACTTCAGCTCATGATTCCTTCCATGGAGAGCGACACCCTTGTAAAGAGGAAGAAGAGACAAACACTTTAATCGGTTTAAATTTTTTATGAGAGTTACAAAACTCAAGAAATCAAGCTTGTAAGATTTTTGGTCATGGTGGTTCTCATTCTCTCTCACTCACGGCTCCCTCTTTTTTTTCCTTTTGGTTTCGGTAATCAAGAGAGAAAGAAATGAGATTAGATGATTAATGATGGCGATTATGTGTTTAATTAAAAGGGGTAAGTGCCATTAACGGGCTAGGTGTCATGTTCTTAAATTGTTGAGTCAACGGTTCAAGTTATAAATATTTTAAACGGATAATTACAAAAGCTAGATGTATTAAAACACAAGTAATAATACATATAAAGATAAATATATATGAGTTACTAATATAAATGACATTAATAACTTGGTGATCACAAGGATATAAAATTCATGGTGAAGCATTAGCGAAGCCAAGTTCACTGGAAAGTACCGATATTTACTTATATCAATAGAAATTAAACTTTATGATAATATCATCATCAAAATTCTATTTTAATTACAACAGGTAAAATAAAATAATAACATAATAATATTATGTTATTATTTATTTTATTTTCGAGATTCGAGATCGGTTCGTGAACTAAAACTAATCATGGAAAAATCAAAACTTCAAAAAGTATCATTTTATCATAAAAACTTAGGGCGTTACATTATATCCTCCTTAAAAAAAATTTTGCGCTCAAAATTTTCATTACCCATAAACAAGTGTGGGTAGTCTTCCTTCATCTTGCTTTCCAGTTCCCAAGTGTGTTCTGTTTCTCCATTTCGTCTCCAAGCCACTTTATCTAGAGAAACTGTTTTTTCTCGTAGTTGCTTGTCACTCTTGTATACAATTATATCCGGTGTTGCTAGATATGTCAAGTCATTTTGTAATTGCACTGTCTCCGGTTGTAAAACATGAATCTCGTTGGGATTATATTTCTTAAGTTGCGAAATATGAAAGACATAATGGAGATTTGATAAAGAAGGGGGAAGGGCTACTTGATAAGCTATTGGACCGACTCTTTTAAGTATCTGAACGGGTCCTACATATCAAGGGTTAAGTTTCTCAGTTCTAATGGCTTGACCTATTCTGGTAGTAGTGGTTACTTTTAGAAAAACATGATCACTCTCACTAAACTTTAAAGGTTTACGCTTGTTATCGGCATAACTCTTTTGTCGGCTCTGCACTACTTGAATCTTCTCATGGATCCTTTTAATCTGATCAGTAGTCTCTTGTACCAAAATACTGGCTTCTCCTCCATTGTACCAACATAAAGGCGATTGAAATCTCCCTCCATAAAGAGTTTCATATGGTGCCATTCCGATGCTCTGCTGGTAATTGTTATTGTACGCGAATTTTATCAACGGTAAATACTTGTCCCAATTTCCTTGATATTCTATCACACAAGATCTCAACATATCTTCTAATATTTGGATCATCCATTTCGACTTCGACTGTCCAACTGTTTGAGGGTGATATATTGTACTCAAGTGCAATTTTATTCCAAACGCCTTCTGAAAAGCTCCCTAGAATCTAGATGTGAATCTTGGATCCGATAAAAAATAATTGATGAAGATACTCCATGCAGTCATATTATATCCTGAATATGCAACCGGACAAGCCTCTCCAAAGTATAATAAACTCGGATTGGAAGAAAATGAGTTAACTTTGTCAACCTGTCCATTATTACCCAAATAGCGTCATGTCCTGCCGATGAACCTTCCATTGGCAAATGGTTGGGGCGAAAAGCATATTCTCTTTGTGAAATGAAAATATGTAGAAGCAAAGGCAGGAGTCCTATGCATCTTGATATTGTTTATTTATAAATCATGAGTTGATGTATAGTAATGATTAGAAATCTCTATCAAGTTAACATAAGTGATTACCTTGTTGAAATGGTTTACCAGGCTGCAGCATATTATTATTATCACGGTTTGATTCTTGATGAGGGAAATACAGAGCAATCTCATGGAATGGCTGTAGCTACTTTGCAAGCTGCAGATGAATATTTCAAAGAAACTAAGAAGCTGAATGAGGCATTCAATGCAGCACCTCCTTTGTCAAGGTTACCATCAACTTCCCTTTCTCACAAAGTTTTTCTGTTAGTGTTAAGGTTCCATACTATATCGTCTATTAACCTTTAACAAGCTTTGAATATGATCAAGCACAAATTTTTTATAAAACAAAGTTAACTAACTGATTTCTTCCTTTGCTTAGCTTGCATGAATTCTTAGGCACTTAAACTGAATTGGAACATGATCCACTATTTGCATGCACAATGTTAAAGAAGGATTATTCATAGAGAAATCAAGGCTGCTAATATATTGCTTTCAGAGAATTTTGAGCCACAGATGCATTTTTCTTTGATTATAAATACCAGTTACCAAATTTATATGCTTGAAACAATGTTAATTGAATGTTGCACCAGATAGATGATTTTGGACTATCTAAATAAATGGTTACCTGACAAATGGACTCACCATACTGTCTCGAAAGTAGAAGGCACATTTGGGTTTGTATATCTAAGAAACTTGTCAAAGTTTTCTTTCTAATCCAGTATTTTCATTATTTGACACTTCTAATGTTGTTTTCTTTCCTGATGTGATAATAGTTACTTTTTTCCTGAATACTTCATGCATGGTATTATGACTCTTGCTAAGTAAATAATTGATTGCATGCAAAACCACTGATATCCAAAAGCAAAATGGATGAGCTTATTGATCCATGTCTTGCTGGTGCCTATGATGAAGAGCAGATGAAATATATAATCTTAACAGCTTCTTTGTGTATAGAGGAGTCGGTGGTTCGACCGCAAATGCATCAGGTATGTCCCTTATATAATTGATAATTGCCAAGTTAGCTTAAGGGCACTTCATTAATGTTATGGAGTGGATTCATACAAGTATTGCAGATATCAAAAGGTGAAAAAGGCAGCAAGGAGTTAGTTAGGGAACTCCTGGAATATAATTTGGAGTGGTCTCTACAATAAAGAAAAATGTTACATGTTCTTGTACAAGAATTTAGAAAGCATTACATGTATATAAGCATGTATGCTTCATGGTCTTCTTTTTCACTGATGTAATGTACATTTTTTCTTACACTGTGTACAATAGCTCTAATAATAAGATTTGTACAATATCAACAATATAGAACGTTTTTAGTATTTTTTTTCTAATTTGATAATATGATAAATTTATTAATTTTTTGAAATACTATGAATATTCTAATACAAAATAAATGAAAATTAGATGAAAATTTTTCATAACTAAAATTATATTTATTTTGTATGAAATCAATTATATTTTGCAATGAAAAAAATCTAAAAAAATAATTGGTTAGTTTTACCTTATTGATAAATTTATAGACAAAAAATTCGTCTGTATTTAGAATTTGGAATACCTTTTCAGGCTCTAATTATCAATAGAAAATTTGCCGAAAAATCTGACACTAATTACCAATAGCAAATCTATTAAAAAATCTGACGTTTTTAGCAAAATGAAAGGGATAATTACCAAGAAAAAATATGTTGGTAATAAAAA
The DNA here is from genome assembly GCF_000816755.2 of Arachis ipaensis. Lineage (NCBI taxonomy): Eukaryota > Viridiplantae > Streptophyta > Magnoliopsida > Fabales > Fabaceae > Arachis > Arachis ipaensis. Next base: position 89,712,289 of record NC_029793.2, read on the forward strand.
AATTTGTTGATAAATTACCGACAGAAAAAATCTGTAAATAAATAATTTTTTATGAGAAAGTCATTATAATGTAATGTAATAATTCATGATAAATAATAGTGGTTAAAAATTTATAGAACTATTTACTATATATATAAAAACTAAATATGAAAAGATAGCATAAATTAAAGCTTATAGGAATTATGACACTATTGTTAATTTCGTTCATTTTTATCTTTGTCAAAAGTCGAGCAATATTGTTATTGAGTAGTGTGTTTCTATTGGTCATAACGAATAAATTGAGCGCCAACGTACTGATCCAAATTTCTTTCATTTTAGCATTTTAAAAAAGAAAAAGAATTTTCAAAATAGTTAAATCGTTTTATATTTATCTACTCACATGACATGCATTTTTCGAGCAATGCTATTTAATTAATAAATATTATTATTTTTTGTTAGTATTTAATTAATAATAATTTGTATTTATATTTATAAATATTTTGTATATAAAAAATATATAATTTATATTTATATTTATTAAAATTTTATACACATGAATCAATATAATTTACACTTATATTTTTTAAAATTTACACACATAAATTGATAAAATAACAATTTAGTATTTGTGTTTGTCAAAAATAACTAAAAATATTAAAAGTTACTAGCCTCCCAAAGTATTCCATTATATAATTTTTTTGTGATTTTTTAAAAGTATTATTGATTATTGGCAAAAAAAAAATACAAAACAATATATAGTTAGTGAAAAATACCAAATTTTAAAGATAAAAATATCTCATTTTTTTAATTGTACTTGCAAAAAATCGCATCAAAATTCAATTTCGAAATCATCTTTTGAGAATACACACTACTATAAAACTAGTTATTACAGATGGATATTTCTGACAGATTTTATCCCACGGAAATACAAACATAATTTGCGAGGAATTTTTTGTCGGAAACAAAAAAAATAAATTATCATAAATTACAGACGGAAAAGAGAATCCGTCGATAATTCTGTCAGAAAATTAAATTTTTTCGTGGAAAATAATAACTGACGGAAAATCCGTCTGCAATTAAATGGACAAAAACGCTGCGTTTTATTAAATTATTATAGACAAAAAATCTGTCTGTAAATTAAAATATTCTGTCAGAAATATTAAGTTAATCCTAACTCAGACCCTACCCTCTCGAGCTCCATTCACACTCTACATAAGTGAAGAGTTTCTTCCTCTCTCCGTCTACGCTCTCTCCATCACACGAGCTTCTTTTGTTGCGGCCGCCGCCGCTCGCGTCGCACGATCTCACCACTGACCTCAGCAACGGCCATTCGCTGGTCATTCTCATCCTCCAGTTCAGGAATCACTTTACTCATCCTAATTCAAATTGGTATAGTTTCACATCAATTTCAATTTTTGAATTCTTCTCATTTGATTCTTCTCACTCTCTACAGGAAATCACACGTACACAGAATAGGTCACTTAATCTCTTCTTCCATCTCTATCTTTCAATTTTTCACTAATTTGAATTTTCTAAACTAACATAGAGCTCATGGCACAAGATATATTAAGCAAAATAACTAATAAATACTACTAGTAACCAACTAGCACACAAATAAAGGATGCAGTTATGCAAATATGAACATATTTACACCAACCAATAACATAGCACACATATGCAACTTCCCGGCAATGGCGCCAAAACTTGATAGCGGATAAATGTCGGTCAAGAATTACCAAAAGTATTTTTTCAAATCAACGTTGCAAAGTATAATCTTAACCGATGAGATTTTCGATAGTTAAAGTTAAAATATATGTCACAAATAAGATTAATAACCAGGAGTAGAATCCCGGGTCGTTTTCCCTAGGAGTTGACACAAGATGCAAATTATTGGTTAGGATTTTCTGGAGATTTTCGAAGTTGAGAACAGGAAAAATAAACAACTAGAAATTAGAGCAATAGATAACTAGCAAGAGTTGATATTTAATCAATATAAAAGGCCTTGGTTAGGGGTGAGAATCATAATTTCTATCCTCATTGTCTTTCCCAAGTGTGATGGTAAAAGGCTCATTGCTCTCACTTAGTTATCCTCTAGCAATTGAAGGAGAGTCAAGTGAACATAACTAACTTTAGCTCACAAGTCCTAGTCACTTCATAGAGAAGAACTAGAGTTGATGAAGTTCAAGCTAATTATCAATCTCCAATTACCAAGCGATACTTGAGTATAACAATTCAAGTGGCTCCAATTACTCAACCCCAAACCAAGAAAGGAAATCTACTCCATGATCATGGATGACATTTCCTCAAATACTTGGTGGGTAAAGATAAAAGACATGATAAAAATGAGAAATTAACTCAATTCAAATTACCACTAACAATAATCAACAATAACAAAACAAGCAATAAAAATAGATATGGAAATAACTCAATGCATTAACAAAATTCAAGAGTAATAAGATCCAAATATGAATTCAAGTAACCAAATTGAAAAGCGTACTAAAGGAATTAAAGAAGAAAACTATTATTATTTTTTTATCAATTTTTGGCTATCAATAATTTGTATTCATATTTATAGAATGTTTGCCCACAAAAAACATATAATTTAAACTTATATTTACTAGAATTTTACACACATATATCAATATAATTTACACTTATATTTTTTAAAATTTACACACATAAATTGATAAAATAACAATTTAGTATTTGTGTTTGTCAAAAATAACTAAAAATATTAAAAGTTACTAGCCTCCCAAAGTATTCCATTATATAATTTTTTTGTGATTTTTTAAAAGTATTATTGATTATTGGCAAAAAAAAAATACAAAACAATATATAGTTAGTGAAAAATACCAAATTTTAAAGATAAAAATATCTCATTTTTTTAATTGTACTTGCAAAAAATCGCATCAAAATTCAATTTCGAAATCATCTTTTGAGAATACACACTACTATAAAACTAGTTATTACAGATGGATATTTCTGACAGATTTTATCCCACGGAAATACAAACATAATTTGCGAGGAATTTTTTGTCGGAAACAAAAAAAATAAATTATCATAAATTACAGACGGAAAAGAGAATCCGTCGATAATTCTGTCAGAAAATTAAATTTTTTCGTGGAAAATAATAACTGACGGAAAATCCGTCTGCAATTAAATGGACAAAAACGCTGCGTTTTATTAAATTATTATAGACAAAAAATCTGTCTGTAAATTAAAATATTCTGTCAGAAATATTAAGTTAATCCTAACTCAGACCCTACCCTCTCGAGCTCCATTCACACTCTACATAAGTGAAGAGTTTCTTCCTCTCTCCGTCTACGCTCTCTCCATCACACGAGCTTCTTTTGTTGCGGCCGCCGCCGCTCGCGTCGCACGATCTCACCACTGACCTCAGCAACGGCCATTCGCTGGTCATTCTCATCCTCCAGTTCAGGAATCACTTTACTCATCCTAATTCAAATTGGTATAGTTTCACATCAATTTCAATTTTTGAATTCTTCTCATTTGATTCTTCTCACTCTCTACAGGAAATCACACGTACACAGAATAGGTCACTTAATCTCTTCTTCCATCTCTATCTTTCAATTTTTCACTAATTTGAATTTTCTAAACTAACATAGAGCTCATGGCACAAGATATATTAAGCAAAATAACTAATAAATACTACTAGTAACCAACTAGCACACAAATAAAGGATGCAGTTATGCAAATATGAACATATTTACACCAACCAATAACATAGCACACATATGCAACTTCCCGGCAATGGCGCCAAAACTTGATAGCGGATAAATGTCGGTCAAGAATTACCAAAAGTATTTTTTCAAATCAACGTTGCAAAGTATAATCTTAACCGATGAGATTTTCGATAGTTAAAGTTAAAATATATGTCACAAATAAGATTAATAACCAGGAGTAGAATCCCGGGTCGTTTTCCCTAGGAGTTGACACAAGATGCAAATTATTGGTTAGGATTTTCTGGAGATTTTCGAAGTTGAGAACAGGAAAAATAAACAACTAGAAATTAGAGCAATAGATAACTAGCAAGAGTTGATATTTAATCAATATAAAAGGCCTTGGTTAGGGGTGAGAATCATAATTTCTATCCTCATTGTCTTTCCCAAGTGTGATGGTAAAAGGCTCATTGCTCTCACTTAGTTATCCTCTAGCAATTGAAGGAGAGTCAAGTGAACATAACTAACTTTAGCTCACAAGTCCTAGTCACTTCATAGAGAAGAACTAGAGTTGATGAAGTTCAAGCTAATTATCAATCTCCAATTACCAAGCGATACTTGAGTATAACAATTCAAGTGGCTCCAATTACTCAACCCCAAACCAAGAAAGGAAATCTACTCCATGATCATGGATGACATTTCCTCAAATACTTGGTGGGTAAAGATAAAAGACATGATAAAAATGAGAAATTAACTCAATTCAAATTACCACTAACAATAATCAACAATAACAAAACAAGCAATAAAAATAGATATGGAAATAACTCAATGCATTAACAAAATTCAAGAGTAATAAGATCCAAATATGAATTCAAGTAACCAAATTGAAAAGCGTACTAAAGGAATTAAAGAAGAAAACTATAAGAAAAATGACTAGAAAGGAAGGTAACAGCAATTTCTCTCAAGATCCAATTGAAAGTGAAACTAAGAATACCCAAAAATCCTAGAGAGAAGTCAGAGTTTCTCTCACTAGAATTCAAAAACTCAAAAACTAAGCTAAAGTGTAAGTGTGTCCATCCTCGCTCCATTCCCAGCGTATTTTCTTCATTTTCGGGCTTGAAACTGGGCCAAAATCAGCCCAGAAATCGCCTCCAGCATATTCCCTTAATTGCAGCACGTGACGCTCGTCATGTGTACGCATCAGCCACGCATGCGCGTCGTTTTGACGAAGCTCCTGGTCACGCGTACTGATGAGCGGAAAATATTGTGTCGGTATAGAATTTCACAATTGAAGTCTCATTGCAAGTATGGTTCTAAACCAACAAACAATTCCTTCAATAAAAAATTTGGTTGTCACAAGTACAAACCCCAATAAAAATAACCGGAGTATTTAAACCTCGGGTCGTCTCTCAAAGAATTGTAGGGAAGTGTTCTTGTTATTGGCTAGGAAGTATATTTTGGGATTTTTGGATTAAGAAACAAGAAATGTAAATAGCAAAAGAAATAAACTAATAACTAAGAAAGCTCTTGGCAAGGTATGAGAACTAGAAGTCCTATCCTTGTTATCATCATCCATTGTGACAAGAATTATCCATTGCTCCACTTAGTTAACCTCTAACTATGAAGGAAAGTCAAGTGGATATCAACTTGAGATCACAAGTCCTAGCCAAATTATAATGAAAGACTAGCTTTAGTGACATTCAAGTCAACTAGCAATTTCTAATTATCAATCAACAAAAGAGTTTGATAACTCAAGAGTCACCAATTACTGAACCCAAGCCAAGAGAAAGAAAAACCTAACTCATGACTAAAAGAGACAATTCATCAAACACATAAAATGCAATAAAGGTAAACATCATAAATTGCAAGAATTAAGGGATGCTACAACTACAAAGGCAAGAGATCAACAATAAGAAACTAAAGCAAGCATTAAAAGACATGGAATTCATAAATTGCATTGAAAGTAAATGGAGATCTACATAAGAATGCATGAACTAAAAGTAACAAAATAAAGAAAACTACAAGAGAGGTAAATTTCTAGAACAAACAAGAATCAAGGAAACTAAAGCAAAGGAAGAAGTAGATCTAGATCTAAAAGGAAAATAAAACTAAGAACCCTAATCTAGAGAGAGGAGAGGGCCTCTCTCTCTCTCTCTCTCTCTCTCTAGAATTCTACATCTAAACTCAAGCTAAAGTGTATGAATGATTCCCCTAATCTAATGTGTTGATCCCCCCTTTGAATTCTGCCTGTAATAGTCTCAGAAATGAGTTGGATCTGGACCTGGGAAGCTCAGAAATCGCCCCCAACGTTTTCACTTTAATGATGTCATGCGCGAGCAGCAACGTGTACGCATGGGTAACGCGTACACGTCGATTATCTTTTTACTTCCCACGCGTATGCGTCATGTCACGCGTACGCGTCGCCATGCGACTTCATCTTCCACGCATGCGCGTCTGCTACGCGTGCGCATCGATGTATGCACCCCAAATCCTTGAATTTACTAACAAACACATCAAGACATCTAGTGGAATCAAAGGTGGATTAAAATTAGCAATTTAAAGGCCTAAAAGCATGTGTTTACACTTAAGCACAATTTAGGAGAAAGTCATGAAACCATGCCATTTTATTGAATAAATGTGGAAAAAGTTGTTGAAATACCCTAAATTAAGCACAAGATAAACCCTAAAAATGGGGTTTATCACGTACGCATCACTCACACGTACGCGTCGCTTGGAAGATGGCTTGATCACGCGTACGCTTCAGCCATGCGCGCGCGTCGATTCCAGCTTCTCAAGTCTTCAAATTCTTGTGTTCCTTCCACTTTAACATGCTTCATCTTCATCCTTTATGCCACTCCTGCTCTATAAATCCTATAATCACTTAACAAACGTATCATGACATCGAATGGTAATACGAGAGGATTAAAAATTAGTAATTTAAAGGCCTAGGAAGCATGTTTTCAATCATAGAACAAAATTCGAAAAGGAACTTAAAAACATGCAAATTATATAGATAAGTGTGAGTAAAGTTGATAAAATCCACTCGATTCGATTCAAAACAAGTCATAAAATATAGTGGTTCATCACGGGGTAAAGTAAAACTTAAAGGAAGAATAAGGTAAAGGCAGAATATGTGAACATAAACATATGCATGATAGCCACTTGTCACGACCTGCAAAGTTTAGGTCAGCTAGTATTACGGCGACAAAATAGTTGATAACAGTCCTATCTCTCCCTAAAATATATCAAAGCCTCTATAGGAAAGGTTTCAAAAGAAAATTTATACATATACATTATTAAAGTTTTCTAAAATAAAAAGGGGGAAGAAATCTAAGCAAAATACAAAACAGAATTCAAACTAAACTTCTCCGTCTTCCAGACGAACTCCAGCTTACTACGGAGCACCAGGACCTGCATCTGAAAAACAAGCAATATATGGGGAATAAGAACCCCTAACCCATGGATTTTCAATATGGTAAAAATGCCAAATAGATACAATATAAGGTAACAGGAACTCTATAACTAATCTTAAACTCCCATACATCAGTCGTTCCATCCTAGGTTCTCATTAATCCGTAATTAGGTAACTATCATAGGGGATTCTAATCTACTTCAACTTTTTCAAAGTTCCACAACTCTCTAAACTCCAAACAGAACAACCTTTAGTGTCAACCAACACCAGCATGAGGGACCTCTCAGATATTCAAACACAAGCAAGACAAATAAATAAAACACGAGTAAAATCAGGTAAAGTAATTAGCACAAAGTCACAGTAATATGCACAATTAAACAAGCCATGACAAATAGCAAACCTAAATAAATCAATCAAATACAAATGATGTATGCCTGCCCTATGGCCCATGATATCATCTGTCAGTTATATAGTCAAACCCGACATGTCCAGTAGCTAACCCTGGACAGTCCCTGCGTGCGTGCAACTCTCAAGAGGGATTCACATCTCTTGGAGAAATAATATCCAGAAAGGTCTAAGTGTTCGGCCATATCTTGTGACGGAGGGTCAATATCTGGGAGCAAGCGAGAAAAAACCACCATCTTTGCATCTATCCCAGATGATCAAATACAAACTGGGAGCAAGCAAGACAAAGCCACCATCCTTGCATCTGCCCCAGAATCTCAAACCATAACTCGAAGCAAGTGGAATAATGACACTACATCTACCTAGGTAGGTATATCTCAATCTGAGTCAATTTCATTATCAAATTCCCCTTAATCTCATTTCAATTCATTGAAAATTATAATTAAAATCAATCATCATTATCCTTCATTATCATAATCATCCTCAATTAAAATCAATCATCACTATTTCTCATTATATTCAATCTATCTTTCTTTACTTCATTGTCTCGACTCATTAGGTCTCATTCCTAACTCCTCTATCCTCTATTACACTAGCTCTAAATTCATAACAGAATTTACAGAGGTTTAGAAGGCTAAAAGAATGGTTGAGAACTTAAAAATTTATTTTAAGAAAAAGAGGATAGTCATGTGTATGCATGCCTTCCACGTACGCATGAGTTCAAACTTTTCAAAAGTCACGTACGTGGACCACCTTTGCGTACATGAGGATACTGGACAAAAAAATCTTGCCCGCGTTGCGTGACACTGCCGCATACGCATGAGTTTCAAAAATTGCATTGTCATGTACACAAACCACACTCACATATGCGAGAGTACTGTGCAAAACCATTTACTCACATCGCGTGACACTGGCGCGTATGTATGATTGCCAAATTTTCAAAAAAGGTGATATGTTGCAGAAATTTAGTTTTTCAACCCATACTATGAACTTTCATAACCTTTTATACAAAACTCATTTTTGAACCATTCTTAAACCATTGGAAAGATCATTGAATAAATTTTCATAAAATTTTAAGTTTGTTGAATTTTCACCTATAAGGACCGAGTTACAATCTGCTGAAGTTGGCCAAAAACTAGTTTTTTTTTCCAAAAAAACAAAATTTACCAATTCCAAGAGGTTCACAAGTCACATCAGTTTTCTACATCAATATAATACTGATAAACCCCAATTTTGTGGTTTATCTTGTGCATATTTTAGGGAATTTCATCACCTTTTCCCACATTTATTCAATGAAATAGTATGGTTTTGTAATTCTCCCTTAATTTGTGCTTAAGTGTAAAAACATGCTTTTTAGGCCCTTTAAATTAGTGATTTTAATTCACTTTAATTCCATTCGATGCCTTGATATGTTGTTGAGTGATTTTAGGTTTATAAGGCAAGTATTGGATGGAAGAAGTGAAGAGAAAAGCATGCAAAGTGGAGAATGCATGAGAAAACAAGAATTGGGAGTACATCAATGGATGCGCACGCGCCGCAGACGGGCGCGCGTGGAAGTGAAGTTGCATGGCGACGCGTATGCGTATAGGATGCGTACGCATGGATAGGAAATCACCAGGCGACGCGTACGCGTACATCACGCGTATGCGTCGATGTTCGCACGTGACCCACTTAAAGTGAAATTACTAGGGGTGATTTCTGAGCTGCCCAGGCCCAATTCCAACTCGTTTCTGAGGGTATTTGATGCAGAATTGAAGATTGAGCAAGGGAGAGCACTTAGTTAGTCATGATGAGCCTTTAGTTAGTTTTCTAGAGAGAGAATCTCCCTCCTCTCTCTAGAATTAGGTTAGGATTAGGTTAATATCTCTTGGATTTATATTTGATTACTTGATTTCATCTTGTCTCTGTTACAATTTCTTGTTTCTACATCTTGATTCTCTTAGTTTGTAGTGTTAATTTCCCTTTGATGTCACTTTTATGTTTGTGAATGCCCATGTTGGATTTGGATTTCCTTTAATGCAATTGATGTTTCTTTTATGCTCTTATGGTTAATTGTTCTGTTTATTGTTGATTTCTTGCTCATGATGGTTATGAATTTTGTTAATTCTTGTATTTTGTGATGTTTACTTTTATTGCATTCTAGGTGTTTGATGAAATATTTTCTCTAGTTTTTTAGTAGGTTTCCTTACTCTTGGCCTAGGCTAAGGGAATTGAGTGACCTTGAGTCATTGGGTCTCATTGAATTGGTGATTTGAGAATCGTATGTGGTCAATTTGATGTCCATTGACACTAACCTATTATTAAGCTAATTAATAGCTAGGTTGGGACTTATGGTTGATGTTGATTAAGCCTATTTGACGTACTTCAAGCTTAGGAGTAGACATTAAACATACTTAAAGCTTTTAGAAGTAGACTTAATGGGTTGGTCCCTCATAATTGTCAACATTTAGTTTGCAGACAAGGATGGTGATCTCAATTACCTATGCTTAGCCCAGAGTTCTTTTTCCTCATTTTATTAGCTCTTGCTTAATTTACTCTTCCTGTCATTTAAATTTGTGCCCATTTAATTTCTTGCCCTTTATCAATTAAACCCCTTGTTCTTCATAGCCAATAATTAAGCACTTCATTGCAATTCCTTGTGAGACGACCTGGAGTCTAAATACTTCGGTTAATTTTTGTTGGGGTTTGTACTTGTGACAAAACTAAATTAAATTTGAGGTGATAATTGTTTGTTGGTTTGGAGCTATGCTAACAACGAAGTTCTTCTTTTCTATAAGAGAAAATCTAGACCGACGATAATTCTCGCTATCAAATTTATGGCGCTGTTACCGGGGAATTGCAATGGTGCTATGCTATTGGCTATTGTATATATTGTGAATAGTTTGATTTTTGGCTTGTTTGTTAGTCTTTGTTAGTTGTAGGATTTTGCCTTCTTTGTTTCTTGCTAGTTTCTGTCTTTAATTTCCCCTATCACTATGAATTCTCATTAATTTGGCTATGAGTTTGGCCCAAATTATGTTGTAGAAAATATGAGCTACCATGACAATATGCATCGAGGATTTGGGAGCAATCAAGGATGGAAGGAGCCTCAAAGGATTGATCAACCCCCTTGGCAACAACCTCCTCCGGTCCCTTATAGGTATAATTCCAATCCTAATGCATATCAACCTAACGGATGTGGTGACCCTTATTGTGATTGTCAACAACCAACACCATATGCCTATGCACTACTTCCTCAACCTAATTTCGAACCACCTTATTCACAAGCCCCATATCACCAAACCCCTCCATATGAACCTAATCCTTATCCATCATACCAACCACCCTACGAGCCATATGAACCATACATGGAACCACCACCATTCCAACACAACTACTCTCTAGAACCACCTCAATATACACCACCTCCATACCCTTACCAAGATGAACCAACTTCCAATTATGAAACCATATATCAAACCCTCCCAAACGATGAACCCTTTTTTCCCCCACCACCTCCAATGGATGATTCTCTTCAATGATAAATTAGCTCTTACCTCCAAAGGCAAGAAGAGACCCAAAAGGAGTTCAAGGAGTTAGAAGCCAAGAGTGCCACCGTGGCGGAAGCCGTTTACAACATAGTCTCCTCCCGTCTAAGCCTACGTGATCAAGGCACTCCCATTGATGAATGTGGAGAAGCAATCAAAGAGCTTAGTGAAGGAGTGAATTCGAAGCTCCAAGGTGAAGAAAAGGAGTTGAAGCAAGACTTGCATCAAAAGGAGGAAGTTGATGTTATCAATGTTATGGAGGTGGATAATGAGTTGAGGGAAATTGATCAAGAAGTGGATTTCATCGTTAGCATTTTTTGTCCACCTTGACCAATCCTCTTGATATCGATGTTGAAAATGGTGTGCAACCTCTGAAACAAATCAGGTCGAAGATTGTGAGAAGATTGATCCAGAGAGGGATTCAATTATGGATGACTTCCTCTCTATAATTGAATCTTCTTCCATTGAGCTTGGTGTACAGATTAAGGAAGAGGTGAAAGTTGTAAAGGAAGCGAACAAGGGAACGGATCTCGCATTGGCTAAGTGTGGGGAGGTCTCCCTTCCTAAGTCACCATCGCTCCTTACAATATTCAAGTGGGTAAAATTCTTATCCCTAAGCTTTACCTTTTCACTTGAATATAGTTTGATTGAAAATGATGGTCAACTTAGAGCTCTTTGTGGAGTTAAGAGTAAGAGAGAGTTGTGTAGTGGTTGGAAGCATCAGTCTAAGTTCATAATGGTTGCGTATTCAAAAGGGAATAGTAATGGTTGGTGTAGAACGAAACTGTGCGGGTCTAGGAAGGGAAATTTGCGCTCTCCGGAGAATTCTATGTGCTTACCACCCGAGTGGATTCATGATGGTCAATTAGAAGATGGGTGTGAAGATAAGATATGGGATCCCGGATCACGACATGAAGACCAATTTTGGGAGCTCATACCATGGGAAGAACCTCACCCAAGCTTGGCGAAAATGGTTGGAAATTCTGACAACTGTTTAAGAAGCAAGCATTCTTGGAGGTTCAAGGATGAATACAAGCATAAGCCACCATGACAAGGAGCTTCCCAAATGTCCAACTTAAGGACTTAAACTAAAAGTGCTTGGTGGGAGACACCCCACCATGGTAAACTCTCTCCATTCTCTTGTAGATATAATGAATGTATGAATTGAGTTTCATTGTAGGTAGCTTCTTTACCCTTTCACATATTTTGTTTTGCTTGCTAGGTTGTTTATACATTTTATGCCTTGAATAAGGATGATTCTTTGAATTTAAGTTTTTTCTTGGATTGCAAGTTTCCTCAAATTATTTGAAAAATCCTCAAAATTCAAAAATATGGGTAACTTTGCATTTTGGCTGGTTTTTGAGTCATAGGGAAGGTTAGGAGAATTTTGAGCTGTTTTTAGTGTTTGAAAAAAAAAGAAGAGGGGGCAACCCACGCGGACGCGTACATCACGCGTACGCGTCGATGCATCAATGCAATACCCATACTTTTCCAAGAGAGTTATGCCAAATTGGTGCCAACCTTATGCCTCTGGCCCAAATCTCAGCCCACGCGGACGCGCACGGCATGCGCACGTCAACGCACACTTTCCCTTTCGACGCCTAAGCGTACATCACGCTTCTGTGTCCACTGTATTCCCACCCACCCTACGCAGATGCGTACATGACACGTATGCGTCGATGTGTTGGTGCAGCATCCATACTAATGACCCGAGAGTTGTGCCAACTCTGGGCCAACCTTATGCCTCTGGCCCAACTCTCAACCACGCAGACGCGTGCATTACGTGTACGCGTCCATACGCACACTCCCATCCACGCTTAGGCGCACCTGGCGCTGCCGCGTCCCTCCATTCCTTCGTCCATCTGCACGCACGCGTACGGGATGCCTACGCGTGGGTCCAAAAACCCATAACCCCAAAGGACGCGAACCCTAGCACAGTCGCGTCCATCACCCACTCTTCCCCAACGTTTCAATTCTGCTTCTTCTCCCTCCAATCCCCATAACCACCACAACCGCCCCCGTCCGGCGACCTCATCCCACGAACCACCGCAACCACTCCTTTCCCTTTCTATCTTTCCTTTCCTATTCTCTTTTCACCTCTGCCTCTCCTCCCCCTCTCACCGCTTCTCTCTCTCTGCCCGCGCTGCCACTTGCACTGCCACGAGCCAGGCCGCCGCCGTCCGTCGTGGTTCTGCATTCTCTCCATTCGTCCTTTCCCCCATTCTATTTCCAACTCTGCTTCTGTTACCCTGCCATGTTTTCCCCTGTCTTCCACTGCTCTGTTTCCTTACTCTTTAATCAATTCTGTTTGTTAATGTTGGATTAGATCAGTTGTTTAATTTCTGCTTGTTAGGTTAGATAGAAATATATGCTGTTAGGAAGATAGGTTGTGGTTAGATGATTTTAGCCCTGATAAGTGCTCTGTTCCTGTTTACTTTCTGAATGTAAATTGCCTGGTTTCCAGGTGATGGTGCTACATGCTCTTACATGCTGCTATGCTGTTATTTTGAATGCTGCCTTGCTGATTAAGCTGCATTGTTTTGTCTGAGGTCCCTAAATCCCAGGAAACTTTGCTTGATATACATGCTGATATATGAATTCACATGAGTTTTCTGGCTGCTCTTTGCTATCCAGGAACATCCGTTTTACTGCCGGAATGCTGCCCAAATTTCTAGAAATTGTTTTGTTTTCGAACTTGTTACCTGGAATTGCACTTGACACTTTTAAATTGAGATTCACTTGACTTCCACCAAGTTCAATTTTTAGGTTACCTTGGTTGGAATTTCTGTGCTTATTTTTGTTTCCTATCATATGCATTGGAATGGTTAGTTCAAGGATTTGTTTGTCGAATTTCTGTGACAAATAATATCTTGCCTAACTCATCTATGTGAACCTTCATGTGCTTTCACTGCCAAGTTAAATCAAATGCTTTTTTTTTTACTCATACTAAGTTTACCATTTGACTTTAACTTGTATTTTCCTGAATATGGTTCATTCACTTGCAATATTTGGTACATTCCACTAGTGTAACCCTTTTTAATTTAGAATGGTTTTCAACTTGGTTTGGGTTACACTAGTGCATGTTTCACTCTTTCAACACCAATTATTGCAACTTAGTGACCATGACATTGTTGATGACTTGTTTTCCATTATATGCTCTGATGCAATTTCATATTTCATCATCAATGACTGCATCTTCCTCATGAATGTGAGTATGCTTGTTTTCCATACTCTGTGCATTTCTTTTGATTAAGCCAATAGCCGTCATACCATTAACCTTTGAACTGATTCTCTAACCTTTAACTCGATTAACTAATTAACTTTTCTTTTTGCTTTCAAACTAACCCTTTAACCATTCTTCTAGGTATGACGTTTCTTGGGCTTAATAAACAAGCATTGTGCAAATATGGCTTGAACTCTTAGTTTGTAGCTTTGTTTGATTTCTGAATTACGTTTCTTGCATTCCAAGAATTCTTATCTCTTAAATCACTTCATGATTACATGTCAATCCTCTTGTTTTCTGAATATGTCATTCCTTGCTTTCTATCCCTCTACTTGAATTAAGTGTTTATATCTTATCATATCTATTTTTCAGGATGGCCTCTGTCTCTTATTTCTATATTGAAGTTGGGTTTGGGAGGGAAATAGTTTGAATTTGAAAGGTGAGGTAGGTGGGGTTTATGATGGATGGATGTGAGTGGTGAAGAGAATATGAAGAAGAGGGTAGGATTTGATAGGTGAAGGGTATTTGGGGAAGAGAGTTATGTAAAGGTGTGAAGAGGAGAGAAGAAGAGGTGGGATAAGTGGGGATCCTGTGGGTCCACAGATCCTGAGATGTCAAGGAATTCTGCTCCTTGCACCATTCTGGCGTTCAAACGCCCATTGTGTGCCAATCCTGGCGTTTAACGCCAGCTCTGCTACCTTTCCTGGCGTTAAGCACCAGCTCTGCTACCTTTCCTGGCGTTAAACGCCAGTCTGCTGCCCATTTCTGGCGTTTAACGCCAGCTAGATGCCAGACAGCCCTTTCTGGCATTAAACGCCCAGAGTGTTGCCCATTCTGGCGTTTAACACCCAGAATACTGTCAGGCTGGGCGTTAAACGCCCATTCTGCTATCCTTACAGGCGTTTAAATGCTAGTAAGCCTGTCCTCTAGGGTGTGCTATTTTTGATGCTATTTTTCATTTTATTTTTGATTTTGCAATTGTTTTTATGACTTCACATGATCATCAACCTAAGGAAAACATAAAATAACAATGGAAAATAAATAAATATAATTAAATACATTGGGTTGCCTACCAACAAGCGCTTCTTTAATGACAATAGCTTGACAGTGAGCTCTTAGAGAGCTTGACAGAGACTCAGAGCTTGATGTTGGCCTCCTAACACCAAACTTAGAAGTTGAGTGTGGGGGCTCTGTTTGACTCTGTATTGAGATAAGCTTTTCATGATTCCTCTCCATGGTTACAGAAGAAGATCCTTGAGCCTTAAACACAAGGTAGTCCTCATTCACTTGAAGGACTAACTCTCCTCTGTCCACATCAATCACAGCTCTTGCTGTGGCTAGGAAAGGGTCTTCTAAGGATGATGGATTCATCCTCATCCTTCCAAGTGTCTAGGATTATGAAATCAGCAGGGATGTAAAAGCCTTCAACCTTCACTAAGATATCCTCTACAAGTCCATAAGCATGTTTCCTTGAATTGTCTTCCATCTCTAGTGAGATTCTTGCAGCTTGTACCTTAAAGATCCCTAATTTCTCCATTACAAAGAGTGGCATAAGGTTTATACTTGAACCAAGGTCACACAGAGCCTTCTTAAAGGTCATGGTGCCTATGATGCAAGGTATTAAGAACTTTTCGGGATCCGGTTTCTTTTGAGGTAATTTCTGTTGAACCAAGGTATTCAGTTCATTGATGAGTAATATAGGTTCATCCTCCCAAGTCTCATTACTAAATAACTTGGTATTCAGCTTCATGATTGCTCCTAGATACTGAGCAACATGCTCTTCAACAATATCTTCATCTTCCTCAGAGGAAGAATACTCATCAGAGCTCATGAATGGCAACAGTAAGTTCAGTGGAATCTCTATGGTCTCTATATGAGCCTCAGATTCCTTTGGTTCCTCAATGAGGAACTCCTTAGGGGTCAGTGGACGTCCATTGAGGTCTTCCTCAGTGGAAATCACTGCCTTTCCCTCCTCTCCAGGTTCGGCCATGTTGGACATTTTGATGGCCTTGCACTCTCTCTTTGGATTCTCTTCTGTATTGCTTGGGAGAGTACTAAG
Organism: Arachis ipaensis; assembly: GCF_000816755.2. Lineage (NCBI taxonomy): Eukaryota > Viridiplantae > Streptophyta > Magnoliopsida > Fabales > Fabaceae > Arachis > Arachis ipaensis. The sequence continues at coordinate 89,728,574 of NC_029793.2, forward strand.
AGGGATTTCAGTTACTCTTTTACTTAGTTGACCCACTTGTGCCTCCAAATTTCTAATGGAGGACCTTGTTTCAGTCATGAAACTGAGAGTGGTCTTACTTAGATCAGAGACTATGGTTGCTAAGTCAGAGTGGCTCTGCTTAGAATTATTTGTCGGTTGCTCAGAAGATGATGGAAAAGGCTTGCTATTGCCAAACCTATTTCTCCCACCATTATTATTATTGAAGCTTTGATTAGGCTTCTGTTGATCTTTCTATGAGAAAATTGGATGATTTCTCCATGAAGGATTATAGGTATTTCCATAGGATTCTCCCATGTAATTCACCTCTTCCATTGTAGGATTCTCAGGGTCATAAGCTTCTCTTCCAGAGGAGGCTTCTTTAGCACTGCCGGATGCAGCTTGCATTCTAGCCAGACTCTGAGAAACCATATTGACTTGCTGAGTTAATATTTTGTTCTGAGCCAATATGGCATTCAGAGTATCAATCTCAAGAACTCCTTTCTTCTGAGTTGTCCCATTATTCACAGGATTTCTTTCAGAAGTGTACATGAACTGGTTATTTGCATCCATCTCAATAAGTTCCTGGGCTTCTGCAGGCGTCTTCTTCAGATGAAGAGATCCTTCAGCAGAGTGATCCAATGACATCTTGGACAATTCAGACAGACCATCATAGAATATACATAAGATGCTCCATTCTGAAAGCATGTCAGAAGGACACCTTTTGATTAATTGTTGTATCTTTCCCAAGAGTTCAGGCTTTCTTTAGGTTGTGAGTCCAACCATGTCCTAGTTCTGTCTCTTATAGCAAAAGGGAGAAGCATAAGTCTGTAGAGCTCAGGATTAACCCCATTGGTCTTAACAGTGTCACAGATTTGCAAGAATTCAGCTAAGAACTGATGAGGATCTTCCAATGGAAGTCCATGAAACTTGCAATTATGCTGCATTAGAGAAACTAATTGAGGCTTAAGCTCAAAGTTGTTTGCTCCAATCGCAGGAATTGTGATGCTTCTTCCATAGAAGTCAGAAGTGGGTGCAGTAAAGTCACCAAGCATCTTCCTTGCATCTCCACCATTGTTGTTATTTTTGGCTGCCATGTCTTCTTATTTTTTGAAAATTTCTATTAGGTCCTCTCCAGAGTTTTGTGCTTTAGCTTCTCTTAGCTTCCTCTTCAGAGTCCTTTCAGGTTCAGGATCAGCTTCAACAAGGATGTTCTTATCCTTGTTCCTGCTCATATGAAAAAGAAGAGAATAGAAAAGAATAGGAATCATCTATGTCACAATATAGAGATTCCTTTATGTGAGTAGAAGAATAGAAGGAATATAATAAAGAAGGGAGAAGAGAAATTCAAACACAGAGAGAGGGAGAGGGTTCGAAATATAAGAGGAAGAGAAGTGTCAGTAAATAAATAAATAAATAGAAAGAGATGAGAAAGAGAAGAAATTCGAATATTAATTTAAAAGAAAAGAAAAATATTTTTGTTTTTATTTTAATTATTGGTTTGTATTCGAAAATATTAAAAGAAATAAAAAAAATAAAACTTAAAATAATTAGTTAATTAAAAGGAATTTTGAAAAGGGGTTAGTTATTTTCGAAAATCGGAGATAGAAAGGTAGTTAGGTTGTTTTGAAAAAGATAAGAAATAGTAAAACAAACAAAAAGTCAAGTAGTTAATTGAAAAAGATTTGAAAATCAATTTTGAAAAGTAGGAAGTTAGAAAAGAAAGATTTTTGAAATTAAATTTTGAAAAAGATATGATTGAAAATTTATTTTGACAAAGATTTGAAAAGGAAATTAAAAAGATTTAATTTTTGAAATTAAAGTTGATTACTTGACTAACAAGAAACTAAAAGATATGATTCTAGAATTTAAAAATTGATCATTTCTTAATAGGCAAGTGACAACTTGAAAATTTTTGAATCAAAATATTAATTGTTAGTAGTAATTTCGAAAATCATGAAATAAAAATAAGAAAAATATTTTGAAAATCAAATTTTAAGAAAGAATTCGAAAATATTAAAAGAAATTTGAAAAAGATTTTAAAAGATAGAATTTTTAATTTAAAATTTTGATTTGACTAATAAGAAACAACTAAATTTTAAAACTTTTTGACTAAATCAATTCAAAATTTCGAAATTTATGAGCAAAATAAAGGAAAAGATATTTTTTTATTTTTGAATTTTAATGAGGAAAGAGAAAAATAACTCAATGACACAAAACATGAAAATTTAAGATCAAAACAAAAAATGCATGCAAGAACACTTTGAATATCAAGATGAACACCAAGAACACTTTAAAGATCAAGATGAACATCAAGAACTTATTTTTGAAAATTTTTAAGAGAAGAAAGACATGCAAGACACAACTTAAAAATTTTTATTCTTTAGACACTAATAATTCAAGAATGCATATGAAAAATAAGAAAAGATACAAAACAAGAAAATTTAAAGATCAAACAAAGAAATTCATCAAGAACAACTTGAAGATCAATGAAGAACACATGCATGAATTTTCGAAAATTTAAGAAAGATTAAAACATGCAATTAACACCAAACTTAAAATTTGACACTAGACTCAAACAAGAAGCACAAAATTTTTTGTTTTTATGATTTTATTAATTTTTTTTGTATATTTTTCAAAAATATTTTGGAAAAAGAAAATAAATAAATTCAAAATTTTTAATAGAAATTCCAGGAATCATGCAATGTTAGTCTAAAGCTTCGGTCCAAAAATTTAGACATGGCTAAATAGCCAGCCAAGCTTTATGTGAAAGCTTCGGTCCAAAAGATTAGATATGGCCAAATGGCCAGCCAAGCTTCAGCAGAGCATTACATACAACAGCGAAATTGATGGGAATAAAAAAGCTCCTGAAATGATAAGTGAAAGCCTCAGTCCAAAAAAATTAGACATGGCTTAGCAGCCAGCCAGGCTTCACATATCATCTGAAACTCTAGAATTCGTTCTTAAAAATTCTGAAGAACATATATTTTTTTTTCAAAATTAAAATTAAAAAGCTTAAACATAAAATAAAATTACCTAATCTGAGCAACAAGATGAACCATCAGTTGTCCAAACTCGAACAATCCCCGGTAACGGCGCCAAAAACTTGGTGCACAGAAATCGTGATCTCACACTTTTCTCACATCTCGCGCAACTAACCAGCAAGTGCACTGGGTCGATCCCACGGAGATTGTCGTCTTGAAGCAAGCTATGGTCATCTTGTAAATCTCAGACAGGCGGATTCAAATGGTTATGGAGTTTTGATAATTAAAAGATAAATAGAACAGAAAATAAGAATAAGCTACTTATGTAATTCATTGGTGGGAATTTCAGATAAGCGTCTGGAGATGCTTTGTTGCTTCTGAACTTCTGCTTTCCTATCGCCTTCTTTCTTTCTTTTTTTTCTTTATTTTTTTCGCCATTTTTTTCGCAAGCTTTATATTCACTGCTTTTTCTTGCTTCAAGAATGAATTTTATGATTTTTCAGGTTATCAAATAACATTTCTCCTTTTTCTTTATTCTTTCAAGAGCCAACAATTTTAACTTTCATAAACAACAAATTAAAAAAAAAATGCACTGTTCAAGCATTCATTCAGAAAACAAAAGGTATTGCCACCACATCAAAATAATTAGATTATTTTCAAGATATAATTCGAAATTCATGTACTTCTCTTTCTTTTGCATTTAAAAACTTTTTTCATTTAAGAAAGGTGAAGGATTCATAGGACATTCATAGCTTTAAGACATAGACACTAAAACTTAAAAGGTTTGCTCGTCCTCGAGCAAAAGAAGAAAGAAGGGATTAGAAGAAGAAGAGATGGAGGAGATGGAGGGGTGTGAATGGTTCGGCCAAGGGGGTTTTAGGTGGTTATGATGTGTGAAAAGGAAGGAATGATGAGGGGCTTATATAGGCATAAAGTGGAGAGGGAATTCTTGAAATAGGGGTTGGGTTTGGGAGGGAAATGGTTTGAATTTGAAAGGTGAGGTAGGTGGGGTTTATGATGGATGGATGTGAGTGGTGAAGAGAATATGGGGAAGAGGGTAGGATTTGATAGGTGAAGGGTATTTGGGGAAGAGTGTTATGGAAAGGTGTGAAGAGGAGAGAAGAACAGGTGGGGTAGGTGGGGATCCTGTGGGGTCCACCGATCCTGAGGTGTCAAGGAATTCTGCTACTTGCACCATTCTGGCATTCAAACGCCCATTGTGTGCCAATCCTGGCGTTTAACGCCAGCTCTGCTACCTTTCCTGGCGTTAAACGCCAGTCTGCTGCCCATTTCTGGCGTTTAACGCCAACTAGACGCCAGATAGCCCTTTCTGGCGTTAAACGCTCACAGTGCTGCCCATTCTGGCGTTTAACGCCCAGAATACTGTTAGGCTGGGTGTTAAGCGCCCATTCTGCTATCCTTACTGGCGTTTAAATGCCAGTAAGCCAGTCCTCCAGGGTGTGCTGTTTTTGATGCTGTTTTTCATTTTATTTTTGATTTTGTAGTTGTTTTTATGACTTCACATGATCATCAACCTAAAGAAAACATAAAATAACAATGGAAAATAAATAAATATAATTAAATAACATTGGGTTGCATCCTAACAAGCGCTTTTTTAATGTCAATAGCTTGACAGTGAGCTCTTAGAGAGCTTCATAGAGACTCAGAGCTTGATGCTGGCCTCCCAACACCAAACTTAGAAGTTGAGTGTGGGGGCTCTGTTTGACTCTGTATATAGAGAAGCTTTTCATGCTTCCTCTCCATGGTTACAGAAGAAGATCCTTGAGCCTTAAACACAAGGTAGTCCTCATTCACTTGAAGGACTAACTCTCCTCTGTCCACGTCAATGATGTACGGAAAACGATCCGACACAAAACTCACCGGCAAGTGTACCGGGTCGCATCAAGTAATAAAACTCACGGGAGTGAGGTCGATCCCACAAGGATTGAAGGATTGAGCAACTTTAGTTTAGTGGTTGAATTAGTCAAGCAAACAAGTGTTGATTGTGTGAAATTGTGTTGACAGGAATTAAATTGCATTGAATGTAAAGGGGAGTGGGTGATTTGCAGGAAATTAAAGGGAACAAAGAAAAGAAAAAGAGCTGAATCTTAAAGAACAAGAAATTAAATGGCAGAAACTTAGAACGCAAGAAATGTAAATTGCAGAATCTTAAAGTGCAAGAAATGTAAATTGCTTGAATTATAAAAGGAGTTGGGAATTGGGATTGCAGAAATTAAACAAGGAAAAGTATTGAAGGATTGAGCAATTTTAGCTTAGTGGTTGATTTAGTCAAGCGAATCAAGTGTTGGTTGGGTGATTTGTGATTTGCAGAATGTAAATTGCATGAAATTAAAGAGAGCGGGAAAGTAAATTGCTGAAACTTAAAGAACAAGAAATTAAATAGCAGAAACTTAAAGTGCAAGAAATGTAATTTGCAGAATCTTAAAGTGCAAGAAATGTAAATTGCTTGAATTATAAAAGGAGTTGGGAATTGGGATTGCAGAAATTAAACAAGGAAAAGTAAATTGCAACAAGCAGGAATATAAAATATGGATTCAATCAAACCGGATCTCAAATGACAATAACAATAAGCTTGGTGTAGCAACGAAACAAGGAAATTGAAATTGAAAGATGTAGATCTCAGGACCCAAGAGACTAGATAACCAAGTCTAGATCTCACTGCCTTCTTAGATCCAAATTTAGAATTCAATTGCAAGAGATTAAAAATCAAAACAGAAGAAAACTTGGATTCAAATCTCAATTCTCCAATGGTGCAGTGAAAGAAACAAAAAGAGATCTCAAGGTGAGATTGAGACAGAATTTCCTCAATTCTTCAACACCCAAGACTCAAAATCTCCAAATAGCTCAAAACCCAAAAGCTCTCCAAAAACTACTCAGCAAAACTAAAAAGGAAAAAGCCCTTTAAAACTTCAAATTCTAAGCTATTTATACACTTTCTTCAAATGATCATTAAGCCTTGAATTAGGCCTTTAGTCTTGATGGAATTGGGTTAATAATAGCCTCCGTTGATTGTTCTTGGTGTTGGGAAGAAATCCATTAGTGAACCGGGCCATGAACCATTCACGTTTGAGTCAACGTTTGAGGCAAATGTTGACTCAAACGTCCCTTGTGTGACATTATGCAGCTCGGCCAAGTTGCTGTCTTCCACGTTTGAGCCAACATTTGAGGTCAAACGTGAGCTCAAACGTTGTTCCCCGATGCTACTCCTTTGGCCAACGTTTGGCCCAACGTTTGAGGCAAACGTTGGCGCAAACGTGGCTCACTCAATGCATCAAACAGAGGTGCTCTTCTTTGCTTTTATGGCACCAACGTTTGACCTCACGTTTGAGGCAAACGTTGGTTTGCTCCAGGGGTGCTTTTTCTCTTCTTTTTGGCGCCAACGTTTGACCTCACGTTTGAGGCAAACGTTGGCGCAAACGTTGCCTTCCCTTGCTTCTTCTTCAGCCAACGTTTGCCTCAACGTTTGAGGCAAACGTTGGTGCAAACGTTGGCTCTTCTCCAGGGTGTTCTTCATCTGCTTCTCATGTTTGAGTTAACGTTTGAGGCAAACGTTAGCTCAAACGTGAATCCCTCTTTTCAAGCCTATTCTTGCAACCTTCTTCCAAGCTTTATTCCACCTATCATCAATCAACAATTGTATCAAAGCTATGCCATAATCATGAGAGTTGTTCTTCTTCTTGTCACATGAGCAATTATGGCACAAAAACTCATGAAAATGCATCAATTTATCCATGGTTGATTGAATCAAAGGAAACATGAAATTCAACCTAATTGGCTTACTTATGGCTTAAGAAAGTGAATAAAACTAAATGAAAACAAAGAAAAAAGACTAGTGAAACTAGGCTAAGATGACTTGTCATCAGTTAATCACAGCTCTTGCTGTGGCTAGGAAAGGTCTTCCAAGGATGATGGATTCATCCTCATCCTTCCCAGTGTCTAGGATTATGAAATCAGCAGGGATGTAAAAGCCTTCAACCTTCACTAAGACATCCTCTACAAGTCCATAAGCATGTTTCCTTGAATTGTCTGCCATCTCTAGTGAGATTCTTGCAGCTTGTACCTTAAAGATCCCTAGTTTCTCCATTACAGAGAGTGGCATGAGGTTTATACTTGAACCAAGGTCACACAGAGCCTTCTTAAAGGTCATGGTGCCTATGATGCAAGGTATTAAGAACTTTCTGGGATCTGATTTCTTCTGAGGTAATTTCTATTGAACCAAGGTATTCAGTTCATTGATGAGCAATGGAGGTTCATCCTCCCAAGTCGCATTACCAAATAACTTGGCATTCAGCTTCATGATTGCTCCTAGATACTGAGCAACTTGCTCTTCAGTAATGTCTTCATCCTCTTCAGAGGAAGAATACTCATCAGAGCTCCTGAATGGCAACAGAAAGTTCAGTGAAATCTCTATGGTCTCTATATGAGCCTCAGATTCCTTTGGTTCCTCATTAGGGAACTCTTTAGTGGCCAGTGAACGTCCCTTGAGGTCTTTCCCATTGGAATCACTGCCTTTTCTTCCTCTCCAGGTTCAGCCTTGTTGGTTATATTGATGGCCTTGCACTCTCATTTTGGATTCTCATCTGTATTGCTTGGGAGAGTACTAGGAGAAATTTCAGTAACTCTTTTACTCAGTTGACCCACTTGTGCCTCCAAATTTCTAATGGAGGACCTTGTTTCAGTCATGAAATTGAGAGTGGTCTTACTTAGATCAGAGACTATGGTTGCTAAGTCAGAGTGGCTCTGCTTAGAATTCTCTGTCTGTTGCTCAGAAGATGATGGAAAAGGCTTGCTATTGCCAAACCTATTTCTCCCACCATTATTATTATTGAAGCTTTTATTAGGCTTCGGTTGATCCTTCCATGAGAAATTTGGATGATTTCTCCATGAAGGATTATAGGTGTTTCCATAGGATTCTCCCATGTAATTCACCTCTTCCATTGCAGGATTCTTAGGGTCATAAGCTTCTCCTTCAGAGGAGGCTTCTTTAGTACTGCCGGATGCAGCTTGCATTCCAGTCAGACTGTGAGAAATCATATTGACTTGCTGAGTCAATATTTTGTTCTGAGCCAATATGGAATACAGAGTATCAATCTCAAGAACTCCTTTCTTCTGAGTTGTCCCATTATTCACAGGATTTCTTTCAGAAGTGTACATGAACTGGTTATTTGTAACTATCTCAATGAGTTCCTGGGCTTCTGCAGGCATTTTCTTCAGATGAAGAGATCCTCTAGCAGAGTGATCCAATGACATCTTGGACAATTCAGACAGACCATCATAGAATATACATAAGATGCTCCATTCTGAAAGCATGTCAGAAGGACACCTTTTGATTAATTACTTGTATCTTTCCCAAGAGTTCAGGCTTTCTTTAGGTTGTGAGTCCAACCATGTCCTAGCTCTGTCTCTTACAGCAAAGGGGAGAAGCATAAGTCTGTAGACCTCAGGATTAACCCCATTGGTCTTAACAGTGTCACAGATTTGCAAGAATTCAGCTAAGAACTGATGTGGATCTTCCAATGGAAGTCCATGAAACTTGCAATTCTGCCGCATTAGAGAAACTAATTGAGGCTTAAGCTCAAAGTTGTTTGCTCCAATTGCAGGAATTGAGATGCTTCTTCCATAGAAGTCAGAAGTGGTTGCAGTAAAGTCACCAAGCATCTTCTTTGCATCTCCACCATTGTTATTGGATTCGGCCATGTTTTCTTCTTTTTCGAAAATTTCTGTCAGGTCCTCTCCAGAGTGTTGTGCTTTAGCTTCTCTTAGCTTCCTCTTCAAAGTCCTTTCAGGTTCAGGATCAGCTTCAACAAGAAAGTTCTTATCCTTGCTCCTGCTCATATGAAAAAGAAGAGAACATAAAAGAATAGGAATCCTCTATATCATAGTATAGAGATTCCTTTATTTGAGTAGAAGAATAGAAGAAATAGAATGAAGAAGGAAGAAGAAGGAGAATTCGAACACAGAGAGAGGGAGAGGGTTCGAATTATAAGAAGAAGAAAAGTGTTAGTAAATAAATAAAATAAATAGAAAGAGATGAGAGAGAGAGTTATTCAAATTTTAATTTAAAAGAAAAGAAAATATTTTTGTTTTTATTTTAATTTTTAGTTAGAATTCAAAATTAAGAAGGAAAATAAAATAAAATTAGAATTTAAAAACAATTAGTTAAAAAAAAGAATTTTGAAAAAAGCGGTTAGTTATTTTCGAAAATTGGAGAGAGAAAAGTAGTTAGGTGGTTTTGAAAAAGATATGATTGAAATAGAAAACTTTTAGAATCAAATAAAAAGTCAAGTAGTTAATTGAAAAAGACTTGAAAATCAATTTTTGAAAAGATAAGAAGTTAGAAAAAGATTTTGAAATTAAGTTTTGAAAAAGATATGATTGAAAGATATGATTGAAATTTATTTTGAAAAATATTTGAAAAGGAAATTAAAAAGATTTGATTTTTGAAATTAAAGTTGATTACTTGACTAACAAGAAACTGAAAGATATGATTCTAGAATTTAAAGATTGATCCTTTCTTAATAGGCAAGTAACAACTTGAAAATTTTTTACTCAAAACATTAATTGTTAGCATTAATTTTGAAAATATGAAATAAAAATAAGAAAAAGATTTTGAAAATCAATTTTAAAATTTTTGAAAATATTAAGAAGAAAAATGAAAAGATTTGATTTTTGAAAAAGATTTGAAAAGATAAAATTTTTAAATTGAAATTTTGACTTGACTAATAAGAAACAACTAAATTTTAAAAAATTTTGACCAAATCAACTCAAAATTTTGAAATTTATGAGAAGAAAAAGGGAAAGATATTTTTTTTATTTTTGAATTTTTAATGAGGAGATAGAAAAACAACTAAATGATGCAAAACATAAAAATTCAAGATCAAAACAAACAATGCCTGCAAGAACACTTTGAATGTCAAGATGAACACCAAGAAAACTTTGAAGATCATGATGAACATTAAGAACATGTTTTTGAAAATTTTTAAGAAAAGAAAAACATGCAAGACACCAAACTTAAAAATTTTTAAACTATAGACACTATGAATTCGAAAATGCATATGAAAAACAAGAAAAGACACAAAACAAGAAAATCACAAGATTAAACAAAGAAAATCATTAAGAACAATTTGAAGATCAATGAGGAACACCATGCATGAATTTTCGAAAATAAAAAATGCAATTGACACCAAACTTAAAATTTGACACAAGACTCAAACAAGAAACACAAGATATTTTTTATTTTTATGATTTTATTAATTTTTTTTGGATTTTTCGAAAATTATTTTGGAAAAGAAAATAAAGAGATTCAAAATTTTTAATAAGAATTTCAAGAATCATGCAATGTTAGTCTAACGCTTCGGTCCAAAAATTTAGACATGGCTTAATAGCCAGCCAAGCTTGATGTGAAAGCTTCGGTTCAAAAGATTAGACATAGCCAAATGGCCAGCCAAGCTTCAGCATACAAATACAGACATACAACAACCAAATAGATGGGAATCCAAAGGCTCTTGCCATGATAAGTGGAAGCCTCAGTCCAAAAGATTAGACATGGCTTAGCAGCCAGCCAAGCTTCACATATCATCTGAAACTCTAGAATTCATTCTTGAAAATTCTAAAGAACAAAATATAATTTTTTTTTGAATTCTTTTTTTTTTGAAAATAAAATAAAATAAAATAACCTAATCTGAGCAACAAGATGAACCGTTAGTTGTCCAAACTCGAACAATCCCCAGCAACGGCGCCAAAAATATGGTACACGGGATCGTGATCCCACACTTTTCTTCACAACTCCGTGTAGCTGACCAGCAAGTGCACTAGGTCGTCCAAGTAATAAACCTTACCTGAGTAAGGGTCGATCCCACGGAGATTGTCGGCTTGAAGCAAGCTATGGTCATCCTTGTAAATCTCAGTCAGGCGGATTCAAATGGTTATAAGGTTTTGATAATTAAAAGATAAATAAAACAGAAAATAAGAATAAGCTACTTATGTAATTCATTGGTGGGAATTTCAGATAAGCGTCTGGAGATGCTTTGTTGCTTCTGAACCTCTACTTTCCTATTGCCTTCTTCCAACCATGCATTACTTCCTTCCATGGCAAGCTGTAAGATCCTCTCAGTGAAAATGGTCCTCTATGATTTCTGCACGGCTAATCAACTGTCAGATTTCTCGTCTCGGATGAAAAATACCATGTACAGCTACCGCATGGCTAATCATCTGTCGGTTCCCGCTAGCGTCGGAATAGGATCCATTGATCCTTTTGCACACTGTCACTTGCGCACAACATTCGCAGGTTTGAAGCTCGTCACAGTCATTCCTTCCCGAATCCTACTCGGAATACCACAGACAAGGTTTAGACTTTTCGGATCCCAGGAATGGCTGCTGAAGAGAGATAACCCTTGCGTCGTCTAGAATTCAGAATAAATTCCCGTTGCAAGTATAGCTTCTAAACCAACAAGAGTTCTTTCTTACAAACGTGTTGGTTGTCACAAGTAACAAACCCCTTAAAAATTGATAACCGAGTATTTAAACCTCGGGTCGTCTTCTCAAGGAATTGCAGGGAAGTATGTTCTTATTATTGGTATGAGTCTTGTAAATTGGAGGTTTTGAAAGTAAGGAAGCAGTATGTTAAATGATAAGAAAAATAAAATAGTAATAATAAAATAAACTCTTGGCAAGGTAATAGAATTGGAAGTCCTATCCTTATCAATTGTGATGAGAATTGGAATTTAATCCTACTTTGTTAACCTCTAACTATGAAGGTAAATCAAGTGGATTAATTAGCTTAATCCTCATGTCCTTGTCAATTCCTATGGAAAGACTAGAGTTATTAGAGCAACTCCCAATTTGAACCACTGCTTTATTTGACAGCTCAAGCGTTACCAATTACTTAACCTAAGCCAAAAGGGAGAAAATATCTAAATTAAATTAAAAGCATCAATATAAATAAAGCAAAGCAATCTTAAATCTGAAATACCTCAAATAATATTCTAAGCTCAAGAGAAGCTATAAAGGAGTGAAGAGGAATGATAGAATGTATGAAATGCAACCTATCTGTATGAATGCAACTAAATGCAAAATGTTTCTACTAACTTGGTGAAAAGTAAATAAACTCTTCAAGACAAACATAAGTCAGATTTCACTAATTTAAATTATACAATAAAAGACAAGTAAACTTGTAAGAAGATAGCTCATGAAAGCATGGAACATAGAATTGAGCACTGAACCCTTACTGGTAGTGTATATCACTCTAACTCTCAAGTGTCTAGGGTCAATCAC
>NC_029793.2:89741609-89806541 GCF_000816755.2 Arachis ipaensis
CTCTAGAACTCTAGAATCATGCCTAGCTACCCATAGTCTTCACTTTTGCATTACATACTCATGTATCAATTTTTCTTTAATTTTATCACATATGCATTGATCTTTTATTAACTTAACATTGGGGTAATTTTGTCCCCTTATTTATTTATTTATATTATATATTTTTTCTCTTTTTTCTTTTTCTCTCTTTTTTTTAGAGAGACATAAAAACTAGAATAACATATCAATGCATATGAAATTTTTAATTTTCTGTTTTACATGAGTAAGTACCCAAATTTTCCAATATTCAAAATTAGAAACATGATACATTCCCTTATTAACCCAAGTTTCCACAGTTTTCCCTCACTTAATTGTTGCGCAATCCCTATCTTAAGCTAACCAAAGATTCAATTGGGATATTTAATTATTTTTCTGCTTAAGGCTAGTGATGTGGTAAAATACAGAACAAATGGGGATTAAAAGGCTCAAAGTGGCTGACAAGGGTGATTTAAAGGGTAGGCTTATTTGGGATAAGTGAGCTAAAATCAAACAATGGCCTCAATCATATGCAAGCATGTAAATACACTAAATAATGGACATATAGATTGGAACAAAATATAGATTACAATCATAGAGAAGGAAACACACAGGAATAAAATATTTATGGTTAAATAATGTAACCATATAAATAAACTCAAATCTCACAGGTTGTGTGTTTTTTAGCTCAAAAATCATGTTCCAAATACAACTTCAAACAAATTTAACACAAAAATTTTGATTTAAATTAGTGAAATACTATAAAATTTCTTGAAAAAGAAAATATTACTTCAACCAAGTAGTAACTAAATGCATAAAATCAAACAAATATGCAATCAAATATGCAGATGCAACAATAAACAAATAAAGAAAATAAAACAATGGTGTTGAAAAGAAGAATATGGCTAACCCATGGAGATCGGTATCGACCTCCCCACACTTAAAGATTGCACCGTCCTCGGTGCATGCTAAGATGTACAAGTAGACGGGCTGCTCCAACTGATGTCTTTCTCTATAGATTGTGCAGATTGACTTGCCTGTTTCCCCAGTTAGAAGCTTTCCCTTTCCCTTCCTCGGTGGCCATCCTGAAAGAAGAGAAAAAGAAGGAAAGTAACCCAGAAATAAAGATAAGAACATAAATAAAATATGGGTGTTAATGCCAAATAATAAGGGTCTCATTTACATGGAAGCTTCAACATGTTCGTGAGAAAATAATAGAAGCACAAGGCATACCAATGATGCAAAATTTGCAACAATAGGGAAGAGAGTGGGGAAGGAGAGATAATATAAATTCATGTCAATGCAAAAGTAATACAGATATAAAAGATTGGCATTGATTTAAATAATATTACCTAACCAGAATAAAACAAGTCACTAAGCACCCAAAATAATTCAAGAGAAGATGCAACAGTTAAATAAGAAAATTAACGACAATGGTAAAATAATAAATTTAGAAAAAAAATATGGACAAAATTAAAATGTAATGAATGAAATATGTAAATAAATTAAGTAAAATAAAAAGAAAGATAAGAAGAATGAGAAGTTAAAGAAATAAAGTAAGAAAGAAAGAAGAAAAGATAGAAGAAATTAGGATTAGAAAAGAAAAGATAAGATAATTGGCACTGATCTGGATAAGTTGTGCGACGCGGGCGACGCGGATGCGTGGGGTACGCGTTCACGCGAATTGCGCTTATATGAATCGACGCGGTCGCGTCGGTCACGCGGACGCATGACTCGTTTTGTGCTACTGGCGTGAGGGCAGCCTCGCGCTCGCACAACTCTCTGTTCGAAACTCTTTTCGCCAAATTTTTGGGTAACGCAGTCGCGTGGTTGACGCGATCGCGTGAATGGCCTTTCTTTTAAAATGACGCGAACGCGTGGGGCACGCCATCGCATGATTGGGCTTGTGCTTCTAGCACGAGTCCAGCCCAATTCCAGCTCAACTTTCGGCCATACACCTTTTTACGTCAATTTACAGGGCCACGCGGTCGCGTGGGTGACGCGGACGCGTGGGGAGGCATTTTTCCCACATGACGCGGACGCGTCAGCGATGCGGTCGCGTGGATCAATTTGTGCCAAAGGCACGCCTCCAGCTACGCTCTTGCGTGACTCTCTGTTCACTTTTCTTTTCTCCTAATGCACTTGTAACGCGGACGCGTCGTGTGCGTGCTTTTTTTTTTTGATGCAGTATGTAATATGCAGAATGCAGAATGCAGAATGCAAATGCTGATATGGAGGTTATGAAAAATTCCAGGTTCAATAGAATAAAGCAAAACTTTAAAATAAACAAAACGAAATAAATTTAGAATTGAAAAGGAACGATCATACCATGGTGGGTTGTCTCCCACCTAGCACTTTTAATTAAAGTCCTTAAGTTGGACATTTGATGAGCTTCATGTTATGGTGGCTTGTGCTTGAATTCATCCAGAAATCTCCACCAATGTTTGGAATGCCAACAGCCTCTGGGATCCCAAACTAGGCGTAGAAAGCCTTCAAGTAAGTTAAAGCAAGTGACAAGGCCCCAAGAGTGCTGATTTCCAGATTGAATTTCGGGGTCCCAGACCTTGCCTTTGTACCCATCTTCTTATTGATCATCATTTTTCCACTTGGGTGGTGAATAGTCGGAATTCTCACTGAGACATCCAAACATCTTCCTAGACCCATTCAGTTGAGCTTTATACCAACCTTTGCGTTTAAACTTAAAGCTTCCAACCATAATGAACCTTGCAGGACAATTCTTACCACTGGCCATCTTCCTCTTACTCTTAATGCCACAAAGAGCTCTAAGTTGACCATCCGTCTCCAGTAGCCCATATTCAAGTGGGATTAGAAAGCTAAGGGATATGAATTTTACCCACTTGAATGTTGTGAAGGATGATGGCAACTTACGGGGAGGGGTCTCCAATAAATTCGGCAAGGTGATTTCAAGCTCCACTCCCTTATGCTCTTCGACAACTTCCACCTCTTTACAAACTTCTTTAATTTCAACATCTTCCTCTTGGTAGCTTTTTTCCAATTCAATCTCTTCTTCATTGCTTACCGAGGGCATGGGAGGCTGTGCTTCTTCTTCTTTAATCTCCATCTCTTGATCGACCTCTTCCAAGTCTTTAATCATGATATGCCTTGGAGGTTGTACACCCTCCTCAACATCAAATGCAACCGTCTTGGAAGGAGGCTCTATGTCTTGACTTTCCCATGGAGGTACAGCATCTCTTAAGTCTGCAACCACTTCTTCCTTTTTAATAATTGCTGCTTTGTCCAGTTGTTTAAGTATAAAATCGTACTCATCCTCGATGATTTTCTTTCCATGACAACTCCTTTCAACTACTCTTTCATCTTTAAGGGTCTCTCCTACCTTTACCCGTAGGGCCTCCTCTAGCTCTTTATGAAGTATGGATTCGCGAAGATGATTCCTTCTTTCCTGTTCCATATCAATAGCATAATTGGGATCATCTTGCTCTTGGATTGATGGATGTGGGTGCTCTTCCATGGAGGGTGGTGATGGGATGAAAAGATCATTATGTGGCTGAAAAGGAAGTGCACTAGAGCTTGAGGGTTGAATATTGGAGGTAGAGGGTTGGTTCATGCAGGATATAAGATTTTGTAGTGTAGAGGTGAGACCAATGATGTTAGAGATGAGTGTATTGTTATCCAATGGAGGTTGGGGTGGATCTATGTATGGTTCATTTGGTTCATAGGGTGGTTGGTATGGTGGATGTGGGTTAGGGTCATATGGAGGTAAATGGTGTAAAGGAGCTTGTGAGTTTGGTGGTTCAAAGGTATGTTGGGGAGGTGGTTCATAAGCATAGGGTGGGGCTTGTTGGTAATTACAAGGGGGTCCACCATATCTATCAGCTTGGTATGCATTGTAGAGTGGTCCTTGCCCATGATATCTTGGAGGATGTTGTTGCCTAAAGGGTTGATCAGATCCTCTTGGCTCCATCCATCTTTGATTGCTTAGACCTTGATGCATATTCCTGTTATAGCTTCCACTCCTTTCAGCAGATTTAGAACCAAACTCAAAGCGAGAGGGGTGAGAATTCATGGTAGCTAATAAAAATTAAAAATGAAAACAGAAACAAATAAACAAGCAAAGGAAAATAAAAAATAAAATAAAATAAATAAGAGAAAAGATTTGAAATTTGAAATTTTGAATTTGAAATAAGATAATATAAGATTTTTGAAAAAAGATATGATTTTTTTTTTAAAAAAAATTTGAATTTTGAAATTTAAAGCTAAGATAAGATAAGATAAAAAAAATTTAAAATTAAAAATCTAAATTTTCTTTTCAAAAATAAATCAATTTAAAAGCAAATATTTACAATAACCAATAATAAGGCACACGTTTGCAATTCCCTGGAAACGGCGCCATTTTGAAGAGAGATAACCCTTGCGTGGTCTAGAATTTAGAATAAATTCCCGTTGCAAGTATAGCTTCTAAACCAACAAGAGTTCTTTCTTACAAACGTTTTGGTTGTCACAAGTAACAAACCCCTTTAAAATTGATAACCGAGTATTTAAACCTTGGGTCGTCTTCTCAAGGAATTGCAGGGAAGTATGTTCTTATTATTGGTTATGAGTCTTGTAAATTGGAGGTTTTGAAAGTAAGGAAGCAGTATGTTAAATGATAAGAAAAATAAAATAGTAATAATAAAATAAACTCTTGGCAAGGTAATAGAATTGGAAGTCTTATCCTTATCAATTGTGATGAGAATTGGAGTTTAATCCTACTTTGTTAACCTCTAACTATGAAGGTAAATCAAGTGGATTAATTAGCTTAATCCTCAGGTCCTAGTCAATTCCTATGGAAAGACTAGAGTTATTAGAGCAACTCCCAATTTCAACCACTGCTTTATTTGCCAGCTCAAGAGTTATCAATTACTTAACCCAAGGCAAAAGAGAGAAAATAGTTAGATTTCCAACGCAACTGAAACCACATCATTTGAATATCTGTAGCTTAAGTTATGACCGTTTGAGTGCAGAGAGGTCAGGCTGGACAGCTTTAGCAGTTCCTTCAGTTTCTTGTATTCCTTCCACTTTTGCATGCTTTCTTTCCATCCTCTGAGCCATTCCTGCCCTGTAATCTCTGAAATCACTTAACAAACATATCAAGACATATAATGGTGATAAGAGAGGATTAATATAGGGAACTTAAGGTCAAAGAAGCATGTTTTCAATCAAAGCACATAATTAGGAAGGCAAATGTAAAACCATGCAAATAGTATGAATAAGTGGGTAAAGAGTTGATAAAATCCACTCAATTGAGCACAAGATAAACCATAAAATAGTGGTTTATCAGCTGCCAATAATTCTAGCCTATACCACGAAGATACTAATCTCATGGACTCGGTCCGTGAATTAGATATCCAAGAGAATATACTCCAGCTGTCGTCCAATGACTACGTTGAACATCATGTAGACCGCTTTGTGGTTGTCAGGCACGCAGATCTTGGCTAAGCGAGTAACAAAGATTGGGTGAGTGTCACGGGTCACCCCTTCATTCTGACTTAACTGAATTAAGAACGAGAGTATATCTTGGAGAAGAAGTAGGCATGATTGAATAAAAAAACAATAGTACTTGCATTAATTCATGATGAACAGCATAGCTCCACACCTTAATCTATGGGGTGCAGAAACTCCACCGTAGAAAATACATAAGTGAAAAAGGTCTAGGTATGGCCGTGAGGCCAGCCTCCAAACGTGTACAATGGTCTACAGATGGTAAAGTGATCAAAAGATAAAAACTCTCTACGAATACAATAGTAAAAAGTGCAATTTATACTAAACTAGTTACTAGGGATTACAGAAAATAAGTAACTAAGTGTAGATAGTGCAGAAATCCACTTTCGGGGCCTACTTGGTGTGTGCCTGGACTGAGTATTGAAGCTTTTTTGTGCATAGGCCATTTCTGGAGTTAAACGCCAGCTTTGGTGCCAGTTTGGGCGTTTAACTCCAATTCTGGTGCCAATTTGGGTGTTTTACGCCAAGATGTTTTAGGCTGGAATTAGACGCCAGTTTGGGCAATCAAATCTCAAGCAAAGTATGGACTATTATATATTTCTGGAAGCTTAGGATGTCTACTTTCTAACGCAATTGAAAGCGCCCCAATTGGTTTTCTGTAGCTCCAGAAAATTCACTTCGAGTTTAGGGAGGTCAGAATCCAACAGCATCTGCAGTCCTTTTTCAGCCTCTGAATCAGATATTTGCTCAGGTCCCTCAATTTCAGCTAGAAAACACCTGAAATTACAGAAAAATACAAACTCATAGTAAAGTCCAGAAATGTGATTTTTGAATAAAAACTAATAAAAATATAATAAAAAGTAATCAAAACATACTAAAAACTATGTAAAAAATGCCAAAAAGGGTATAAATTATCCGCTCATCTCACAAAAACTTGGTACACGGGATCGTGATCCCACACTTTTTTTCACAACTCCGTGTAGCAGACCAGCAAGTGCATTGGGTCGTCCAAGTAATAAACCTTACGTGAGTAAGGGTCGATCCCACGGAGATTGTGGCTTGAAGCAAGCTATGGTCATCCTTGTAAATCTCAGTCAGGGGGATTCAAATGGTTATGAGGTTTTGATAATTAAAAGATAAATAAAATATAAAATAAAATAAAGTTACTTATGTAATTCAGTGGTGGGAATTTCAGATAAGCGTCTGGAGATGCTTTGTTGCTTCTAAACCTCTGGTTTCCTATTGCCTTCTTCCAACCATGCGTTACTTCCTTCCATGGCAAGCTGTAAGATCCTCTTAGTGAAAATGGTCCTCTACGGTTTCTGCACGGCTAATCAACTGTCGGATTTCTCGTCTCGGCTGAAAAATACCAGGTACAGCGACTGCATGGCTAATCATCTGTCGGTTCCCGCTAGCATCGGAATAGGATCCATTGATCCTTTTGCACACTGTCACTTGCGCCCAACATTCGCAGGTTTGAAGCTCGTCATAGTCATTCCTTCCCGGATCCTACTCGGAATACCATAGACAAGGTTTAGACTTTCCGGATCCCAGAAATGGCTGCCAATAATTCTAGCCTATACCATGAAGATACTAATCTCATGGACTCGGTCCGTGTATTAGATATCCAAGAGAATACACTCCAGTTGTCGTCTAACGACTACGTTGAACATCATGTAGACCGCTTTGTGGTTGTCAGGCACGCGATCTTGGCTAAGCGAGTAACGAAGATTGGGTGATTGTCACGGGTCACCCCTTCATTCTAACTTAAATGAATTAAGAACGAGAGTATATTTTGGAGAAGAAGTAGGCGTGATTGAATAGAAAAACAATAGTACTTGCATTAATTCATGAAGAACAGCAGAGCTCCACACCTTAATCTATGGGGTGTAGAAACTCAACCGTAGAAAATACATAAGTGAAAAGGTCTAGGCATGGCCATGAGGCCAGCCTCCAAACGTGTACAATGGTCTAAAGATGGTAAAGTGATCAAAAGATAAAAACTCTCTAAAATTAATTTTTATACTAAACTAGTAACCTAGGGTTTACAAAAAATGAGTAACTAAGTGCAGATAGTGCAGAAATCCACTTCTGGGGCCCACTTGGTGTGTGCTTGGGCTGAGCATTGAAGCTTTTTCGTGCATAGGCTGTTCCTGGAGTTAAACGCCAGCTTTGGTGCCAGTTTGGGCGTTTAACTCCAATTCTGGTGCCAGTTTGGGCGTTTTATGCCAAGATGTTTTTGGCTAGCTTTGGACGCCAGTTTGGGCCATCAAATCTCAGACAAAGTATGAACTATTATATATTGCTGGAAAGCGCAAGATGTCTAATTTCCAAAGCAATTAAGAGCGTGCCGATTGGGCTTCTGTAGCTCTAGAAAATCTACTTTGAGTGCAGGGAGGTCAGAATCCAACAGCATCTGCATTCCTTTTTCAGCCTCTGAATAAGATTTTTGCTCAGGTCCCTCAATTTCAGCCAGAAAGTACCTAAAATCACAGAAAAATACACAAACTCATAGTAAAGTCCAAAAATGTGATTTTTGAATAAAAACTAATAAAAAGTAATTAAAATATACTAAAAACTATGTAAAAACAATGCCAAAAAGGGTATAAATTATCCGCTCATCACACAAAAACTTGGTAGACGGGATCGTGATCCCACACTTTTCTTCACAACTCCATGTAGCTGACCAGCAAGTGCACTGGGTCGTCCAAGTAATAAACCTTACGTGAGTAAGGGTCGATCCCACGGAGATTGTCGGCTTGAAGCAAGCTATGGTCATCCTTGTAAATCTCAGTCAGGCAGATACAAATGGTTATGAGGTTTTAATAATTAAAAGATAAATAAAATATAAAATAAAATAAAGTTACTTATGTAATTTATTGGTGGGAATTTCAGATATTCGTCTAGAGATGCTTTGTTGCTTCTGAACCTTTGCTTTCCTAGTGCCTTTTTCCAACCATGCGTTACTTCCTTCCATGGTAAGCTGTAAGATCCTCTCAGTGAAAATGGTCCTCTACGGTTTCTGCACAGCTAATCAACTGTTGGATTTCTCATCTCGGATAAAAAATACCAGGTATAGCTACCGCATGGCTAATCATCTGTCGGTTCCCGCTAGTGTCGGAATAGGATCCATTGATCTTTTTGCATACTGTCACTTGCGCCCAACATTCGCAGTTTTGAAGCTCGTCACAGTCATTCCTTCCCGGATCCTACACAGAATACAACAGACAAGGTTTAGACTTTTCGGATCCCAGGAAGGGCTGCCAATAATTCTGGCCTATACCGTGTATTAGCTGTCGTCCGATGACTACGTTGAACATCATGTAGACCGCTTTGTGGTTGTCAGGCACGCGATCTTGTCTAAGCGAGTAACGAAGATTGGGTGATTGTCACGGGTCACCCCTTCATTCTGACTTAACTGAATTAAGAACGAGAGTATATCTTGGAGAAGAAGTAGGCGTGATCGAATAGAAAAACAATAGTACTTGCATTAATTCATGAAGAACAGCAGAGCTTCACACCTTAATCTATAGGGGGTAGAAACTCCACCGTAGAAAATACATAAGTGAAAAGGTCTAGGCATGGCCGTGAGGCCAGCCTCCAAACGTGTACAAAGGTCGAAAGATGGTAAAGTGATCAAAAGATAAAAACTCTCTAAAAGTAGTTTTTATACTAAACTAGTAACCTAGGGTTTACAGAAAATGAGTAACTAAGTGCAGATAGTGTAGAAATCCACTTCTGGGGCCCACTTGGTGTGTTCTTGGGCTGAGCATTGAAGCTTTTTCGTGCATAGGCTGTTCCTGGAGTTAAACGCCAGCTTTGGTGCCAGTTTGGGCGTTAAACTCCAATTCTGGTGCCAGTTTGGGTGTTTTATGCCAGAAATTTTAGGCTGACTTTGAATGCTAGTTGGGGCCATCAAATCTAGGGGCAAAGTATGGACTATTATATATTTCTGGAAAGCCCAGGATGTCTAATTTCCAACACAATTGAGAGAGCCCCATATGGGCTTCTGTAGCTCCAGAAAATCCACTTCGAGTCCAGGAGGGTCAGAATCCAACAGCATCTGCAGTCCTTTTTCAGCTTCTGAATCAGATTTTTGCTCAGGTCCCTCAATTTCATCCAAAAAATACCTGAAATCACAGAAAAACACACAAACTCATAGTAAAGTCCAGAAATGTGATTTTTGAATAAAAAATAATAAAAATATAATAAAAAGTAATTAAAACATACTAAAAACTATGTAAAAAATAATGCCAAAAAGGGTATAAATTATCCGCTCATCACAACACCAAACTTAAATCGTTGCTTGTCCCCAAGCAACTAAAAATAAAATAGGATAAAAAGAAGAGAATATACAATGAATTCCAAACTTATCAGTGAAGATTAGCTTCAATTAGATGAACGGGACTTGTAGCCTTTTTGCTTCTGAACAGTTTTGGCATCTCACTTTATCCATTGAAATTCAGAATGATTGGCATCTATAGGAACTTAGAATTCAGATAGTGTTATTGATTCTCCTATTTCAGTATGTTTATTCTTGAACACAGCTACTTTATGAGTCTTGGCCGTGACCTTAAGCATTTTGTTTTCCAGTATTACCACCGGATACATAAATGCCACAGACACATAACTGGGTGAACCTTTTCAGATTGTGACTCAGCTTTGCTAGAGTCCCCAGTTAGAGGTGCCCAGAGCTCTTAAGCACACTCTTTTTGCTTTGGACCACGACTTTAACTGCTCAGTCTCAAGTTTTTCACTTGACACCTTCACGCCACAAGCACATGGTTAGGGACAGCTTGGTTTGGCCGCTTAGGCCAGGATTTTATTCCTTTGGGCCCTCCTATCCGTTTATGCTCAAAGCCTTGGATCCTTTTTACCCTTGTCTTTTGGTTTAAAGGGCTATTGGCTTTTTCTGCTTGCTTTTTCTTTTTTTTTCTTTCTTTTTTTTCTTTTATTATTTTTTTCGCCTCTTTTTTTTGCAAGCTTTTGCTTTCACTGCTTTTTCTTGCTTCAAGAATCAATTTTATGATTTTTCAGATTATCAATAACATTTCTCTTTTGTCATTATTCTTTCAAGAGCCAACAATTTTAACATTCATAAACAACAAATTCAAAAAATATGCACTGTTCAAGCATTCATTCAGAAAACAAAAGGTATTACCACCACATCAAAATAATTAGATTATTTTCAAGATATAATTTGAAATTCATGTACTTCTATTTCTTTTGCATTTAAAAACTTTTTTCATTTAAGAAAGGTGAAGGATTCATAGGACATTCATAGCTTTAAGACATAGACACTAGACACTAATGATCATGTAATAAAGACACAAACATAGATAAAACATAAAGCATAATTTTTGAAAAACGGAAAGATAAGAACATGAAAATTAAAGAACGGGTCCACCTTAGTGATGGCGGCTAGTTCTTCCTCTTGAAGATCTTATGGAGTGCTTGAGCTCCTCTATGTCTCTTCCTTACCTTTGTTGCTCCTCCCTCATGGCTCTTTGGTCCTCTCTGATTTCATTGAGGATAATGGAGTGCTCTTGTTGCTCCATCCTTAGTTGCCCTATGTTGGAATTCAATTCTCCTAAGGAGGTGTTGATTTGCTCCCAATAGTTTTGTGGAGAAAAGTGCATCCCTTGAGGTATCTTAGGGATTTTTTGATATGGAATTTCCTCATGCTCTTATTGAGGTCCATGATTGGGCTCTCTTGTTTGCTCCATCCTCTTCTTAGTGATGGGCTTGTGAGATGAATCTCTCCATCTCCCATGACTCAGAGTTGGAAGCAATTGCCTTCCCTTTCCTCTTTTTAGAGATTTCTCCGGCCTTAGGTGCCAATAATGGTTATGGAAAAATAAAAAGCAGAGCTTTTTTCACACCAAACTTAAAAGGTTTGCTCGTCCTCGAGCAAAAGAAGAAAGAAGGGATTAGAAGAAGAAGAGATGGAGGAGATGGAGGTGTGTGAATGGTTCGGCCAAGGGGGTTTTAGGTGGTTATGATGTGTGAAAAGGAAGGAGTGATGAGGGGCTTATATAGGAGTAAAGTGGAGAGGGAATTCTTGTAATAGGGGTTGGGTTTGGGAGGGAAATGGTTTGAATTTGAAAGGTGAGGTAGGTAGGGTTTATGATGGATGCATGTGAGTGGTGAAGAGAATTTGGGGAAGAGGGTAGGATTTGATAGGTGAAGGGTATTTGGGGAAGAGTGTTATGGAAAGGTGTGAAGAGGAGAGAAGAAGAGGTGGGGTAGGTGGGGATTAAGTGGGGTCCACAGATCTTGAGGTATCAAGGAATTCTGCTCCTTACACCATTCTGGCGTTCAAACGCCCATTGTGTGCTAATCCTGGCGTTTAACGCCAGCTCTGCTACCTTTCCTGGCGTTAAATGCCAGCTTTGCTACCTTTCCTGGCGTTAAACGCTAGTCTGCTGCCCATTTCTGGCGTTTAATGCCAGCCAGAAGCCAAACAGCCCTTTCTAGCGTTAAATGCCCAGAGTGCTGCCCATTCTGGAATTTAACGCCCATAATACTGCGAGGCTGGGTGTTAAACACCCATTCTGCTATCCTTACTGGCATTTAAACGCCAGTAAGCCTGTCCTCCAGGGTGTTCTATTTTCGATGCTGTTTTTCATTTTATTTTTGATTTTGCAGTTGTTTTTATGACTTCACATGATCATCAACCTAAAGAAAACATAAAATAACAATGGAAAATAAATAAATATAATTAAATAACATTGGATTGCCTCCCAACAAGCGCTTCTTTAATGTCAATAGCTTGACAGTGAGCTCTTAGAGAGCTTCACAGAGACTCAGAGCTTGATGTTGGCCTCCCAACACCAAACTTAGAAGTTGAGTGTGGGGGCTCTATTTGACTCTGTATTGAGAGAAGATTTTCATGCTTCCTCTCCATGGTTACAGAAGAAGATCCTTGAGCCTTAAACACAAGGTAGTCCTCATTCACTTGAAGGACTAACTCTCCTCTGTCCACATCAATCACAGCTCTTGCTGTGGCTAGGAGGGGTCTTCCAAGGATGATGGATTCATCCTCATCCTTTCCAGTGTCTAGGATTATGAAATCAACAGGGATGTAAAAGCCTTCAACCTTTACTAAGACATCCTCTACAAGTCCATAAGCCTATTTCCTTGAATTTTCTGCCATCTCTAGTGAGATTCTTGCAGCTTGTACCTTAAAGATCCCTAGTTTCTCCATTACAGAGAGTGGCATGAGGCTTATACTTGAACCAAGGTCACAGATAGCCTTCTTAAAGGTCATGGTGCCTATAATGCAAGGTATTAAGAACTTTCCGGGATCCGATTTTTTCTGAGGTAATTTCTGTTGAACCAAGGTATTCAGTTCATTGATGAGAAATGGAGGTTCATCCTCCCAAGTCTCATTACCAAATAACTTGGCATTCAGCTTCATGATTGCTCCTAGATACTGAGCAACTTGCTCTTCAACAATATCTTCATCTTCCTCAAAGGAAGAATACTCATCAGAGCTCATGAATGGCAACAGTAAGTTCAGTGGAATCTCAATGGTCTCTATATGAGCCTCAGATTCCTTTGGTTCCTCAATGGGGAACTCCTTAGGGGTCAGTGGACGTCCATTGAGGTCTTCCTTAGTGGAAATCACTGCCTTCCCTCCTCTCCAGGTTCGGCCATGTTGGATGTTTTGATGGTCTTGCACTCTCTCTTTGGATTCTCTTCTGTATTGCTTGGGAGAGTACTAGGAGGGATTTCAGTAACTCTTTTACTTAGTTGACCCACTTGTGCCTCCAAATTTCTATTGGAAGACCTTGTTTCAGTCATGAAACTGAGAGTGGTCTTACTTAGATCAGAGGCTATGGTTGCTAAGTCAGAGTGGCTCTGCTTAAAATTCTCTGTCTGTTGCTTAGAAGATTATGGAAAAGGCTTGCTATTGCCAAACCTATTTCTCCCACCATTATTATTATTGAAGCTTTGATTAGGCTTCTGTTGATCCTTCCATGAGAAATTTGGATGATTTCTTCATGAAGGATTATAGGTTTTTCCATAGGATTCTCCCATGTAATTCACCTCTTCCATTACAGGATTCTCAGGGTCATAAGCTTCTCCTTCAGAGGAGGCTTCTTTAGCATTGCCGGATGCAACTTGCATTCCAGTCAGACTCTGAGAAATCATATTGACTTGCTGAGTCAATATTTTATTCTGAGCCAATATGGCATTCAGAGTATCAATCTCAAGAGCTCCTTTCTTCTGAGTTATCCCATTATTCGCAGGATTTCTTTCAGAAGTGTACATAAACTGGTTATTTGCAACTATCTCAATGAGTTCCTGGGCTTCTGCAGGCGTTTTCTTCAGATGAAGAGATCCTCTAGCAGAGTGATCCAATGACATCTTGGACAATTCAGACAGACCATCATAGAATATACATAAGATGCTCCATTCTGAAATCATGTCAGAAGGACACCTTCTGATTAATTGCTTGTATCTTTCCCAAGAGTTCAGGCTTTCTTTAGGTTGTGAGTCCAACCATGTCCTAGCTCTGTCTCTTACAGCAAAGGGGAGAAGCATAAGTCTGTAAACCTCAGGATTAACCCCATTGGTCTTAACAGTGTCATAGATTTGCAAGAATTCAGCTAAGAACTGATGAGGATCTTCCAATGGAAGTCCATGAAACTTGCAATTCTGCTGCATTAGAGAAACTAATTGAGGCTTAACCTCAAAGTTGTTTGCTCCAATTGCAGGAATTGAGATGCTTCTTCCATAGAAGTTAGAAGTGGGTGCAGTAAAGTCACCAAGCATCTTCCTTGCATCTCCACCATTGTTGTTATTTTCGGCTGCCATGTCTTCTTCTTTTTCGAAAATTTCTGTTAGGTCCTCTCCAGAGTTTTGTGCTTTAGCTTCTCTTAGCTTCCTTTTCAGAGTCTATTAAGGTTCAGGATCAGCTTCAACAAGAATGTTCTTATCCTTGTTCCTGCTCATATGAAAAAGAAGAGAACAGAAAAGAATAGAAATCCTCTATGTCACAGTATAGAGATTCCTTTATGTGAGTAGAAGAATAGAAGGAATAGAATGAAGAAGGGAGAAGAGGAATTCGAACACACAGAGAGGGAGAGGGTTCGAATTATAAGAGGAAGAGAAGTGTTAGTAAATAAATAAATAAATAGAAAGAGATGAGAAAGAGAAGAAATTTGAATATTAATTTAAAAGAAAAGAAAAATATTTTTATTTTATTTTAATTATTGGTTAGTATTCGAAAATATTAAAAGAAATAAAATAAAATTAAAACTTAAAACAATTAGTTAATTAAAAAGAATTTTGAAAAGGGGTTAGTTATTTTCGAAAATTGGAGAGAGAAAGGTAGTTAGGTGGTTTTGAAAAAGATAAGAAATAGTAAAACAAACAAAAAGTCAAGTAGTTAATTGAAAAAGATTTGAAAATCAATTTTGAAAAGATAGGAAGTTAGAAAAAAAAGATTTTGAAATTAAATTTTGAAAAAGATATGATTGAAAATTTATTTTGAAAAAGATTTGAAAAGGAAATTAAAGAGATTTAATTTTTGAAATTAAAGTTGATTACTTGACTAACAAGAAACTAAAAGATATGATTCTAGAATTTAAAAATTGATTCTTTCTTAATAGGCAAGTAACAACTTGAAAATTTTTGAATCAAAACATTAATTGTTAGTAGTAATTTCGAAAATCATGAAATAAAAATAAGAAAAAGATTTAAAAAATCAAATTTTAAGAAAGAATTCAAAAATATTAAAAGAAATTTGAAAAATATTTTAAAAGATAGAATTTTTAATTTGAAAATTTGATTTGACTAATAAGAAACAACTAAAATTTAAAACTTTTTGACTAAATCAATTCAAAATTTCGAAATTTATGAGCAAAATAAAGGAAAAGATATTTTTTATTTTTGAATTTTAATGAGGAAAGAGAAAAACAACTCAATGACACAAAACATGAAAATTTAAGATCAAAACAAAAAATGCATGCAAGAACACTTTGAATGTCAAGATGAACACCAAGAACACTTTGAAGATCAAGATGAACATCAAGAACTTATTTTTGAAAATTTTTAGGAAAAGAAAGACATGCAAGACACCAAACTTAAAAATTTTTATTCTTTAGACACTAATAATTAAAGAATGCATATGAAAAACAAGAAAAGATACAAAACAAGAAAATTTAAAGATCAAACAAAGAAATTCATCAAGAACAACTTGAATATCAATGAAGAACACATGCATGAATTTTCGAAAATTTAAGAAAGATTAAAACATGAAATTGACACCAAACTTAAAATTTGATACTAGACTCAAACAAGAAGCACAAAATTTTTGGTTTTTATGATTTTATTAATTTTTTTGTATATTTTTTGAAAATATTTTGGAAAAAGAAAATAAATAAATTCAAAATTTTTAATAGGAATTCCAGGAATCATGCAATGTTAGTCTAAAGCTTCGGTCCAAAAATTTAGACATGACTAAATAGCCAGCCAAGCTTTATGTGAAAGCTTCGGTCCAAAAGATTAGACATGGCCAAATGGCCAGCCAAGCTTCAGCAGAGCATTACATACAACAGCCAAATTGATGAGAATCAAAAAGCTCCTAAAATGATAAGTGAAAGCCTCAGTCCAAAAAAATTAGACATGGCTTAGCAGCCAGCCATGCTTCACATATCATCTGAAACTCTATAATTCTATCTTAAAAATTCTGAAGAACATATATTTTTTTTTCGAAATTAAAATTAAAAAGCTTAAACATAAAATAAAATTACCTAATCTAAGCAACAAGATGAACCGTCAGTTGTCCGAACTCAAACAATCCCTGACAACGGCACCAAAAACTTGGTACACGGGATCGTGATCCCACACTTTTCTTCACAACTCCTTGTAGCTGACCAGCAAGTGCACTGGATCGTCCAAGTAATAAACCTTACGTGAGTAAGGGTCGATCCCACAGAGATTGTCGGCTTGAAGCAAGCTATGGTTATCCTTGTAAATCTCAGCCAGGCGAATTCAAATGGTTATGAGGTTTTGATAATTAAAAGATAAATAAAACTTAAAATAAAATAAAGTTACTTATGTAATTCATTGGTGGGAATTTTAGATAAGCGTCTGGAGATGCTTTGTTGCTTCTGAACCTCTGCTTTCCTATTGCCTTCTTCCAATCATGCGCTACTTCCTTCCATGGCAAGCTGTAAGATCCTCTCAGTGAAAATGGTCCTCTATGGTTTCTGCACGGCTAATCAACTGTCGGATTTCTTGTCTCGGATGAAAAATACCAGGTACAGATACTGCATGGCTTATCATCTGTCGGTTCCCACTAGCGTCAGAATAGGATCCATTGATCCTTTTCCACACTATCACTTGCGCTCAACAATCGCATGTTTGAAGCTCGTCACAGTCATTCCTTCCCAGATCCTACTCGGAATACCACAGACAAGGTTTAGACTTTTCGGATCCCAGGAATGGCTGCCAATAATTCTAGCCTATACCACGAAGATACTAATCTCACGGACTCGGTCCGTGTATTAGATATCCAAGAGAATATACTCTGGCTGTCGTCCAATTACTACGTTGAACATCATGTAGACCGCTTGTTGGTTGTCAGGCACGCGGATCTTGGCTTAGCGAGTAACGAAGATTGGGTGATTGTCACTGGTCACCCCTTCATTATGACTTAATTGAATTAAGTACAAGAGTATATCTTGGAGAATAAGTAGGCGTGAATTGAATGAAAAACAGTAGTAACACTACAAGAAACATCACTTTTAGCGGCTATTTATTTTGCTTTTAGCGGCAATAAAAATAGCCGCTAATACATTTACCGGCAATTAGACATTAGCCGTCTTATGCTTTGCCGCTAAAAGGTTTTAGTGGCAATTATAACATTTACCGGTAAAGACCTTTTTAATGGCCGCCAAAACTATATAATTTTTAGCAGCCATTTTTTTGGCAATTTATATGGCCACCAAAAGTAATTCTAAGATTTCAATATTATTCACTTTTAGTAGCCATTACTATTGCCACCAAAACTCATTTTACTGGCAATTTATATAGCCACTAAAAATAATTTTAAAATTGTAATATTATTCACTTTTAGTTGCCATTACTTTTGCTGCTAAAATCTTAAGATTTTTTTTAATTACACTCACTCTTTTAGAAATAACCACCTACCATTTTTTTAAAATTTCAAATTTTATCATTAATTATTATTATTATACTACATAATATAAATATACTAAAATTAATTACTACAAAATGAAGAATTTCATTAAATTCAATATAATTAAATATTTATACACAAAGTTCTCTTGAAATGTAATAAAGCATAATACAAATTCAAACAACACAAATACTACAAATCTATGTTACATCAATGATTAGCACATAGTTAATGATCAAAAGAAAACAAATAGAGCCTAGCTCACATGCAATACAATAATACAGCAAAGAGAATGAAGCAAAGTTCTCAATCACTCAATTATATGAGACCATTTATGTATGGATTGCTCCGCTACAATTCGGCTCTTCAGCTTTTAACCAGCTCTCTTTGCCTAATCAATTGAAAACCAGCTTTAATAGAAAGATTATAAAAAGGATAATAAAAATCACTAACTTTCTTTTTACTCTTAGTTTCTACTTCAATTCTGTCTAAGAAAAGAATCAGTAAGGTATTCAATTAGGAACATCTAAATAACTAGTATTCAACCAGTCACCATGATAACACAAAAGCACCAAAAGGCAACAATTAAAACTCACAGGTGGTAGGAGCTGCTCATTTAATCACCTCTATTGGTGACTGGATATGGTACAAGTCTCACTTGATACATGGTATATCACACAGTTAGCAGTAATGACTAACAACCATCCATGCCAAAATTTTGGTTAAAAATCCATCATGCAATTATTGAATAATGCATGGAAACAAGTTTGAATATATATCGTAATAGGTACAATAATTAAAAATTGCATGCGAAATAGGGGTCACCTACTTACCTCTCGCTCCCGCTTCCTCTTTTTCTTCATTTTGAGGTCTTCGGCTTCCTGAGCACTAATTACCTTTCCAAAACTCTTGTCGTTATTAATAGATGCCTTTAATAGAAGAGAAAGAGTCAACCATATCAAAATGCATTATAATGACCTCACAAAAAAGGAAAAACTAATTGCTTGTAATTTGAGGAATATCACAACAATGAAACAAGAAATTTTACCTTTGCTGCTTTTGCAGCAACCTTCTTTTCTGTCTCTGCTACAAACCAAGTTCTTTTAGGGCAGGAAAAGATCTCTTCCTTATGAGCAATCATGTTTTCAGCCTGCCCATTTCATAAGAGCATGATTATATTTGAATGGCAAATCTTAGGAATGAGAAAATGCAGAATGAATGGAAGGTTCAAAGTCACATAATACAATACTAGTATTAGGAAGTACTATTTCTTAAACCATAATGTGAAGTGAACACACATAAAGATTTGGAGAATTTTCCATCAAAGTAGGACATGTTATTTATTAATAATAAAACAGGACATTTTACCAGCTTTTGTTTCAAATGATCTGAGCATTCAACTTCGTATACCATGTAACTTGCGAGAATTAAATGACACCTGCAAAAGTTAAATTCAATTCAGGTTCCTTCAACAGAGGAACAAGACAGCAATTCTAAAATTTTCCAC
This sequence comes from Arachis ipaensis, assembly GCF_000816755.2. Taxonomy (NCBI): domain Eukaryota; kingdom Viridiplantae; phylum Streptophyta; class Magnoliopsida; order Fabales; family Fabaceae; genus Arachis; species Arachis ipaensis. The sequence continues at coordinate 89,760,746 of NC_029793.2, forward strand.
CAAGCTAGTTGAAAAATTTCTAAGATGTAGTTATATTAATAAAATAATAGATCCAATTTTATTATTCAATCACCAGAGTGTTAATATTAATATTAATTTGGAAAAGAAAAGGCTGGTTAGTTGTTAAGACTTTATAAGCCAGTCAAAGAATACGATATGAAAGATTACTTAAAGAGTTAGACTAAACAAGCAATAATAGGTACTATCTTTAATTTCTTCTATAAAATGACAAATTACACAAACAGTTGATAGCTTGATTTAGTTGCCATTTAATTTCTACCAGAAACAATGTATACATATAACAAATTTAGATCAAGCTAGCCATATACATTTTAGGCCCTAGTTAAGCTAATGATTGGTTTCAATTAGCTTTATGGTTTCAGAAAGGTTCATCAATCATTGCACATGCAATCAATATTCCTTTTAACCACCCTACTAATTTGGATTGCTAGAAAAAACAACAACTAGTATTGGCAACGTAAGTGACTTGTAGCCATGTGTTAGAATTTGAAAAGAAATAAATAAAGAGGTAATCTTGTCTTTATCTGCATCAAAATTGACTAAGTTCTTTGAAGCACGGTGGCATCCATGTATTATATAATGCACCACAAGGAATGAACTTTAGATCAGAAGCAGAGTAGTGTGAATAATGGTGCAAATGGGGTTCCAATATTTGGGCACAAAAGGCATGAGAAGTGGGTATGAGAGGCTTGGAAAACAACGTTGTTGGGTGAATTCTGTGAATGAAAGATTACGAGGTATTAGGTTGTCATGAGAATGTACAATGATGTTGTCAACAGAATGAACTTGCATGAAGTGTTTGGTAATGCTGTTGTTGTTATTCCCACACAATGAGGTCTTCTTGTAATTTCTCATCATCATCATCCAAATTTATTATGTCATTTTACTATTTCTTTCATAAAATTTAGATTGTAAAAAAAATAAAAAGAAAAAAAAGACACACACCTTTTCATCATGAGCAGGGCCACCAAAAGAAGAGGGCCTCTTTGCAGCTTGACTTGCAGTAGCATTTGCAGACGGCACTTTATTTCTTCGATTAGGATGAGAAAGTGAGATTTCATGCTGAAGAAGCCTTGGTGGAGGCTTGTGATTGGGCTGATTTCTTGCCACCTTCTCTTCCTCCCTTGCAAACCTCTCTCCTTTTAAGAGGATTATAATTGCAGCATTCAAATTCAAATTGAGATATCAAACCAAAAGTCTATATACAAATCTATTGAAAACCAAACTTTACGAAATTCAAAACTAGAATATCAAGACACTTAATATATCTGTAGCCAATTTTATTCAAAATCACTTTTTAAACTCAAAAGCAACACAACCTTTTTAATTGCAATTTATTTTAAAGCATACAATTGAAGTTTTAATTTTGCATATTTAATGATTATAAATTATAAGCTAAGAAAAACATCTCCTAAAACAAGATAATACTGTTAAACCAAACTACAAATCAAAACAGATTGAATAACAAAACAAAAAGTAATTCAAAATTTTATATACTATTATAACAAAAACATAAAACAATTTAGAATTTCAGATAACCTTAAAAATATATCCCCCATTATACTAATGCGCTTATCGGTATTGATAGAATCAGGCTAACTCGTTTTATTGCTATATATAACCAATAAGCAAAATGATGAGAAATATGCTGACCGAGTAATTGATTGCTTTCCAAGGTAGAGGAGGCCTCTGCTTGAACCTGAAATAAAAAAAACAAAAAATTAAAAGTAAAGATATTAGGAACTGAGTTGATATGTGATACCAACTCTTTGGACATAAGATATTTTTAAGTGAAAGAAAAACCTGAAGTGGAATTCATGTTTTTGATATTGATTATGGATAACTCAATTCTTTTTCTGTTTCTTGATGGAGTATAAGACACTTTTAAGTGAAAGAAAAACCTGCAGTTTCAATATTGATTATGAACTACTTTTCTAGTTTTCAATAAGCTCTAAATTAGTTCAGAACCAGTCCATCTAATTTTTAACCAGCTCAGAATTGTTATCCATTTTCTGAACTTGCATCCAAGTATAGGGATGATATTCTAAAAATCATACAATTAGAAAAACCACAGAATTAGAAACATTTTTATATTCTGAGCAATAATGCAAACAAAATCTTAATGAAACTCTACAGAAAGCATTTCAAACACTTAAAATTAGGATCTGAAATCCAAATATAAACAGAGCAAGAAAGCAAGAATGGCAGATCAAGCAAGTAAAAACGGAGAAGATAGAGCAAACAAAATATTAGGATCTGAAACACTTAAACACTTCAATTTTAGCTTGATCTGCCAGATTCATTAGGATCAAGCAAGCAAACAGAGCAAAAGTAGTAATACAGAGAGAGAATCACAGGCTTCTAAATATTGAAACCTAAATCGAAAAATAAATGGAGAAGACCTACCGACAGCGGCGATCTTGTGCGTCTACATGCAAGAACAGCGGCGGTACAAGCGGCGGAGGTGTGGTGTTGTAACAAGAACAGTAACGGTGGCTAGAAGACATTGGCGACTAAAATCTGAGATGAACAAATGATGACAGCGATGCAGATCTGAGGTGGATCAGATGGAAATGAGGTCCAAGGAGTAGGATGATGGACGGCGACTGTCGGCGATGGTAACGGTTACGGCGGTGGTGATCGGCGATGGAGGAAAGCACGCGAATTAATCTAGTGTCGATACTTCTCTTCCTTTTTTCAGTTTCTCTTTCTCTCTCCAGTTTTCAATTTCATTTAGGGATAATAAAAAGAACATAATAATAAAGTTTAGTGGAAATAATGATAATGGCCACTGTAATAATTTAAAAAAATTAAAATTATAAGTAATAAAAGATAATAATTTTCTGGCAATAGTAATAATGGCCACTATAATATATTGTAATAATGACAAATATATAATTACCGCAAAAACATAACTTAAATTAAAGAATTAGTGGCCATTATGTTATTGCCACCAAAAGTTTGTCGCTAAAATACATTTTTTTTGTAGTGTAATTGTATTAATTCATGAAGAACAGCAGAGCTCCACACCTCAATCTATGGGGTGTAGAAACTCCACCGTAGAAAATACGTAAGTGAAAAAGGTCTAGGCATGGCCGTGAGGTTAGCCTCAAACGTGTACAATGGTCTAAAAATCAAAGTGATCAAAAGATAAAAACTCTCTACGAATACAATAGTAAAAAGTGCTATTTATACTAAACTAGTTACTAGGGATTACAGAAAATAAGTAACTAAGTGTAGATAGTGCGAAAATGCACTTCCGAGGCCCACTTGGTGTGTGCTTGGGCTGAGAATTGAAGCTTTTTCGTGCATAGGCTGTTCCTGGAGTTAAACGCCAGCTTTGGTGCCAGTTTGGGCGTTTAACTCCAATTCTGGTGCCAGTTTGGGCGTTTTATGCCAAGATGTTTTAGGCTAGCTTTGGACGCCAGTTTCGGCCATCAAATCTCGGGCAAAGTATGGACTATTATATATTTCTGAAAAGCCCAGGATGTCTACTTTCCAACACAATCAAGAGGGCACAGATTGGGCTTCTGAAACTCCAGAAAATCTACTTCGAGTGCAGGGAGGTCAGAATCCAACAACATTTGCAGTCCTTTTTCAGCATCTGAATCAGATTTTTGCTCAGGTCCCTCAATTTCAGACAGAAAATACCTGAAATAACAGAAAAATACATAAACTCATAGTAATGTCTAGAAATATGATTTTTGAATAAAAACTAATAAAAATATAATAAAAAGTAATTAAAACATACTAAAAACTATGTAAAAATAATACCAAAAATGGTATAAATTATCCGCTCATCACAACACCAAACTTAAATTGTTGCTTGTCCCCAAGCAACTAAAAACAAAATAGGATAAAAGAAGAGAAAATACAATGAATTCCAAATATCAATGTAGCTCATTTCCAATTAGATGGGTGGGGTTTGTAGCCTTTTTGCTTCTGAACAGTTTTGGCATCTCACATTATCCTTTGAAGTTTAGAATGATTGGAATCTATAGGAACTCAAAATTCAGATAGTGTTATTGATTCTCCTATTTCAGTATGTTGATTCTTGAACACAACTACTTTATGAGTCTTGGCCGTGACCCTAAGCATTTTGTTTTCCAGTATTACCACCGGATACATAAATGCCACAGACACATAACTGGGTGAACCTTTTCAGATTGTGACTCAGCTTTGCTAAAGTCCCCAGTTAGAGGTGCCCAGAGCTCTTAAGCACACTCTTTTTGCTTTGGACCACGACTTTAATCGCTCAGTCTCAAGCTTTTCACTTGACACCTACACACCACAAGCACGTGGTTAGGGACAACTTGATTTAGCCGCTTAGGCTAGGATTTTATTCCTTGGGGCCCTCCTATCCATTAATGCTCAAAGCCTTGGATCCTCTTTACCCTTGCTTTTTGGTTTAAAGGGCTATTGGCTTTTTTTGCTTGCTTTTTCTTTTTCTTTATTTTTTCTTTATTTTTTTTCGCCATTTTTTTCGCAAGCTTTATATTCATTGCTTTTTCTTGCTTCAAGAATCAATTTTCTGATTTTTCAGATTATCAAATAACAATTCTCCTTTTTCTTTATTCTTTCAAGAGCCAACAATTGTAACATTCATAAACAACAAATTCAAAAAAAATATGCACTATTCAAGCATTCATTCAGAAAACAAAAGGTATTGCCACCACATCAAAATAATTAGATTATTTTCAAGATATAATTCAAAATTCATGTACTTCTATTTCTTTTGCATTTAAAAACTTTTTTCATTTAAGAAAGGTGAAGGATTCATAGGACATTCATAGCTTTAAGACATAGACGCTAGACATTAATGATCATGTAATAAAGACACAAACATAGATAAAGCAAAAAGCATAATTTTCAAAAAATAGAAAAATAAGAACAAGAAAATTAAAGAACGAGTCCACCTTAGTGATGGCAGCTAGTTCTTCCTCTTGAAGATCTTATGGAATGCTTGATCTCCTCTATGTCTCTGTCTTGCCTTTGTTGCTCCTCCCTCATGGTTCTTTGGTCTTCTCTAATTTTATTGAGGATAATGGAGTGCTCTTGGTGCTCCATCCTTAGTTGCCCCATGTTGGAATTCAATCTCCTAAGGAGGTGTTGATTTGCTCCCAATAGTTTTGTAGAGGAAAGTGCATCCCTTGAGGTATCTCAGGGATTTCTTGATGAGGAATTTCCTTATGCTCTTGTTGAGGTCCATGATTGGGCTCTCTTGTTTGCTCCATCCTCTTCTTAGTAATGGGCTTGTGAGATGAATCTCTCCATCTCCCATGACTCGGAGTTGGAAGCAATTGCCTTCCCTTTCCTCTTTCTAGAGGTTTCTCCGGCCTTAGGTGCCATTAATGGTTACGGAAAAACAAAAAGTAGAGCTTTTTCCACAGCAAACTTAAAAGGTTTGCTCGTCCTCGAGAAAAAGAATAAAGAAGGGATTAGAAGAAGAAGAGATGGAGGAGATGGAGGTGTGTGAATGGTTCGGCCAAGGGGGTTTTAGGTGGTTATGATGTGTGAAAAGGAAGGAGTGATGAGGGGCTTATATAGGAGTAAAGTAGAGAGGGAATTCTTGTAATAGGGGTTGGGTTTGGGAGGAAAATAGTTTGAATTTGAAAGGTGAGGTAGGTGGGATTTATGATGGATGGATGTGAGTGGTGAAGAGAATATGGGGAAGAGGGTAGGATTTGATAGGTGAAAGGTATTTGGGGAAGAGTGTTATGGAAAGGTGTGAAGAGGAGAGAAGAAGAGGTGGGGTAGGTGGGGATCCTGTGGGGTCCACAGATCATAAGGTGTCAAGAAATTCTGCTCCTTGCACCATTCTGGCGTTCAAACGCCCATTGTGTGCCAATCCTGGCGTTTAACGCCAGCTCTGCTACCTTTCCTGGCATTAAACGCCAGCTTTGCTACCTTTCCTGGCGTTAAACACCAGTCTACTGCCCATTTCTGGCGTTTAATGCTAGCCAGACACCAGACAGCCCTTTCTGGCGTTAAACGCCTAGAGTGCTGCCTAATTTGGTGTTTAACGCCCAGAATACTGCCAGGCTGGGCGTTAAATGCCCATTCTGCTATCCTTACTGGCGTTTAAACGCCAGTAAGCCTGTCCTCCAAGGTGTGCTATTTTTGATGCTATTTTTCATTTTATTTTTGATTTTGCAGTTATTTTTATGACTTCACATGATCATCAACCTAAAGAAAACATAAAATAACAATGAAAAATAAATAAATATAATTAAATAACCATGGGTTGCCTCCCAACAAGTACTTCTTTAATGTCAATAGCTTGACAGTGTGCTCTTAGAGAGCTTCACAGAGACTCAGAGCTTGATGTTGGCCTCCCAACACCAAGCTTAGAATTTGAGTGTGGGGGCTCTATTTGACTCTGTATTGAGAGAAGCTTTTCATGCTTCCTCTCCATGGTTACAGAAGAAGATCCTTGAGCCTTAAACATAAGGTAGTCCTCATTCACTTGAAGGATTAACTCTCCTCTGTCCACATCAATCACATCTTTTGCGGTGGCTAGGAAGGGTCTTCCAAGGATGATGGATTCATCTTCATCCTTCCCAGTGTCTAGGATTATAAAATCAGCAGGGATGTAAAAGCCTTTAACCTTCACTAAGACATCCTCTACAAGTCCATAAGCCTGTTTCCTTGAATTGTCTGCCATCTCTAGTGAGATTCTTGCACCTTGTACCTTAAAGATCCCTAGTTTCTCTATTACAGAGAGTGGCATGAGGTTTATACTTGAACCAAGGTCACGCAGAGCCTTCTTAAAGGTCATGGTGCCTATAATGCAAGGTATTAAGAACTTTCTGGGCTCCAATTTCTTCTGAGGTAATTTCTGTTGAACCAAGGTACTCAGTTCATTGATGAGCAATGGAGGTTCATCCTCCCAAGTCTCATTACCAAATAACTTGGCATTCAGCTTCATGATTGCTCCTAGATACTGAGCAACTTGCTCTTCAACAATATCTTCATCTTCCTCAGAGGAAGAATATTCATTAGAGCTCATGAATGGCAACAGTAAGTTCAGTGGAATCTCTATGGTCTCTATATGAGCCTCAGATTCCTTTGGTTACTCAATGGGGAACTCCTTAGGGGTCTGTGGACGTCCATTGAGGTCTTCCTCAGTGGAAATCACTGCCTTTCCCTCCACTCCAGGTTCGGCCATGTTGGACATTTTGATGGCCGTGCACTCTCTCTTTGGATTCTCTTCTGTATTGCTTGGGAGAGTACTAAGAGGGATTTCAGTAACTCTTTTACTTAGTTGACCCACTTGTGCCTCCAAATTTCTATTGGAAGACCTTGTTTCAGTCATGAAATTGAGAGTGGTCTTACTTAGATAAGAGACTATGGTTGCTAAGTCAGAGTGGCTCTGCTTAGAATTCTCTGTCTGTTGCTCAGAAGATGATGGAAAAGGCTTGCTATTGCCAAACCTATTTCTCCCACCATTATTATTATTGAAGCCTTGATTAGTCTTCTGTTGATCCTTCCATGAGAAATTTGGATGATTTCTCCATGAAGGATTATAGGTGTTTCCATAGGATTCTCCCATGTAATTCACCTCTTCAATTGCAGGATTCTCAGGGTCATAAGCTTCTCCTTCAGAGGAGGCTTCTTTAGCCCTGCCGGATGCAGCTTGCATTCCAATCAGACTCTGAGAAATCATATTGACTTGCTGAGTCAATATTTTGTTCTGAGCCAATATGGCATTCAGAGTATCAATCTCAAGAACTCCTTTCTTCTGAGTTGTCCCATTATTCACAGGATTTCTTTCAGAAGTGTACATGAACTGGTTATTTGCAACCATCTCAATGAGTTCCTGGGCTTCTGCAGGCGTCTTCTTCAGATGAAGAGATCCTCCAGCAGAGTGATCCAATGACATCTTGGACAATTCAGACAAACCATCATAGAATATACATAAGATGCTCCATTCTGAAAGCATGTCTGAAGAAAATTTTTTCTTTTTTTGAAATTTTTCGAAAATAAAATTAAAAAGATTAAACATAAAATAAAATTACCTTATCTAAGCAACAAGCTGAACCGTCAGTTGTCCAAACTCAAATAATCCCCGGTAACGGCGCCAAAACTTGGTGCACGGAAATCGTGATCTCACACTTTTCTCACATCTCCGCGCAACTAACCAGCAAGTACAATGGGTCATCTAAGTAATAAACCTTACGTGAGTAAGGGTTGATCCCACGGAGATTGTCGGCTTGAAGCAAGCTATGGTCATCTTGTAAATATCAGTCAGGCAGATTCAAATGGTTATGGAGTTTTGATAATTAAAAGATAAATAAAACATAAAATAAGATAAAGTTACTTGTGTAATTCATTGGTGGGAATTTCAGATAAGCGTCTGGAGATGCTTTGTTGCTTCTAAATCTCTGCTTTCCTATTGCCTTCTTCCAATCCTGCGTTACTTCCTTCCATGGCAAGCTGTAAGATCCTCTTAGTGAAAATAGTCCTCTACGGTTTCTGCACGGCTAATCAACTGTCAGATTTCTCGTCTCGGATGAAAAATACCAGGTACAGCTACCGCATGGCTAATCATATGTCGGTTCCCACTAGCACCAGAATAGAATCCATTGATCCTTTTTTACACTGTCACTTGCGCTCAACATTCGCAGGTTTGAAGCTCGTCACAGTCATTCCTTCCCGGATCCTACTCGGAATACCACATATAAGGTTTAGACTTTCCGGATCCCAGGAATAGCTGCCAATAATTCTAGCCTATACCACGAAGATACTAATCTCACGGACTCGGTCCGTGTATTAGATATCCAAGAGTATATACTCCGGCTGTCGTCCAATGACTACGTTGAATATCATGTAGACTGCTTTGTGGTTGTCAGGCACGCGGATCTTGGCTAAGCTAGTAACGAAGATTGGGTGATTGTCACTGGTCACCCATTCATTCTGACTTAACTGAATTAAGTATAAGAGTATATCTTGGAGAAGAAGTAGGCGTGAATTGAATGGAAAAAAGTAGTAATTGCATTAATTCATGAAGAATAGCAGATATCCACACCTCAATCTATGGGGTGTAGAAACTCCACCGTAGAAAATACATAAGTGAAAAAGGTCTAGGCATGGCCGTGAGGCCAGCCTCCAAACGTGTACAATGGTCTAAATATCAAAGTGATCAAAAGATAAAAACTCTCTACGAATACAATAGTAAAAAGTGCTATTTATACTAAACTAGTTACTAGGGATTACAGAAAATAAGTAACTAAGTGTAGATAGTGCAGAAATCCACTTCCGGGACCCACTTAGTGTGTGCTTGGGCTGAGCATTGAAGTTTTTTCGTGCATAGGCTGTTCCTGGAGTTAAACGCCAGCTTTGGTGCCAGTTTGGGCGTTTAACTCCAATTCTGGTGCCAGTTTGGGCATTTTACGCCAAGATATTTTAGGCTGGCTTTGGATGCCAGTTTGGGCCATCAAATCTCGGGCAAAGTATGGACTATTATATATTGCTGAATCACAAGTTTTTGGCGCCGTTGCCGGGGATTGTTCGAGTTTGGACAACTGACGGTTTATTTTGTTGCTTAGATTAGGAAAAATTTATCTTTTTGGTTTAGAGTCACTAAAATTGAGTCTTTTATTATTGTTTTTGTTAAAATTTTTAAAATCCTTATTTTCTTTTTCTAAATTCTTTTCAAAAATTTTTAAACTAATAACTTCATAATTTAGTCTTCTGTTTGAGTTTAGTTTCATGTTTTACGTTTGGTGTCAATTGCATGCCTTTATTTTTCTTTCAATTTTTTGAAATACATGTTCTTGTTCTTCCTTGATTTCCAAGTTGTTCTTGTTTATTTTCCTTGTTTGATTTTTAGTTTTTCTTGTTTTATGTCTTTTCTTGTTTTTCTTGTGCATTTTTGAATTATTAGTGTCCAAAATATACAAATTTTTAAGTTTGGTGTCCTTTGTGTTTCTATTTTCTTAAAAATTTTTAAAATTTTTTCTTGGTGTTCATCTTGATCTTCAAAGTGTTCTTGGTGTTCATCTTGACATCTAAGTTTGGTGTTATTTTATTATTTTTCTCTTTCCTCATTTTTTTTGAAACAAAATAAGCTCAACACAGAATAGTGGAGCAATGGACTCTAACAACAAGTGCTACATAGAAATATATAACTCCTGTCAACTACCGAAAGGATCACTATCGGTCCATTCTTCATAGCTCAGACATGTCCGCTTTATTACTATGTCAACACCTGCTTCTTTATTATTGAAGATCCTCGCATTACGTTCCACCTAGACATTCCAGATCACTGTGAAAAACTCAATAAGCCACCTTTTCTGCTCCTATTTTTGCTTATGCCTACCAGCCCAACTCTCAAACAGTTCCCTAATGGTACCAGGAATAGCCCAATCCTCCACAAATCTCCTCAGCCAACTGCACCACACCTGCCATGTGAGGTCACATAGAAGAAACAAATGTTTGACCGATTCTATCTCCTTCTTACAAAGAACACAGATATTATCATTGGGCATAATAACGCCTAGCCTACTCAATCTCTCCTTGGTATTCACTCGACCAACAAGCACAAACCATCCAAAAAGCTCAATTCTCGAAGGCACCACTCCTCGCCAGACTGGACTTGTAAAGCTGTAGCTCGTTATCTCATCTGACAGAATCTCTGATTGAAGTATCTGTACAACAGATCTGGTAGAAAATACCCATTTTCTCTTTCCTCATTAAATTCTAAGTTTGGTAGTTTCTTGTTAGGCAAGTTAAAATTTCAATTAAAAAAAAATTTTTCAAAATCTTTTTCTTCTTTCTTATTCACAATTTTCAAATTACTTGTACCATTTTATTATTTTGATTAAAAAAAATTTTAAGTTTGGTGTTTCCTTGTTGAGAAAGTTTCAATTTTCAAATTTTAAAATCATATCCAAAATTTTTCAAATCTTCTTAATTAATTAGCCATTTGAGTATTCGAATTTTATTTATTTATTTTTAATCTATTTTATTTTATTTTATTTTGTTTAATTTTTGAAGCTTATTTTTCTAGTTTCCAATTATTTTATTTTATTTTCTTCTCTTTTGAATTTGGTTAGCATTAAATAAATAAAATAAAACAAAAATATTTTGATTTTTCTTTTACTTTATTTCTATTTTACAATCTACAACATCTCCCTTTCTCCATCATGGACCTAAGTGGAAATGAACAGTCCAGAAGGACTCTGTGGTCATATGCTAACCCCACGAATGCTTCCTATGGGAGTAGTATCTGTATACCTCCCATAAGAGCAAGCAGTTTTGAGCTAAATCCTCAGCTCATTATCATGGTGCAGCAAAATTGCCAGTATTTGGGTCTTCCACAGGAAGAACCTACTGAGTTTCTGGAACAGTTCTTACAAATTACTGACACAGTACGTGATAAGGAAGTAGATCAAGATGTCTACAGATTATTACTATTTCCATTTGCTGTAAAAGATCAAGCTAAGAGGTGGTTAAACAACCAACCCACAGCAAGCATAAGAACATGGAAACAGTTATCAGAAAAATTCCTAAATCAATATTTCCCTCCAAAAAGGATGACACAGCTAAGGCTGGACATCCAAGGCTTTAAACAAGAGGATAATGAATCCCTTTATGATGCCTGGGAGAGGTATAGAGGGATGCTAAGGAGATGCCTCTCTGAAATATTTTCAGAATGGGTACAGTTAGATATCTTTTACTATGGTCTTACAGAAAAGGACCAAATATCTCTAGACCACTCAGCTGGTGGATCTATACATATGAGAAAGATAATTGAAGAGGCTCAAGAGCTCATTGATACAGTTGCTAGAAATCAATATCTATACTTAAATAGTGGGACCTCCATGAAAAAAGAAGCTAATGCAGTATCCACTAAACTTAGTTCTCAAGAACAAGTTGCTGAACTCAATCAGCAATTGCTCATTATAACAAAATAGTTTGCAGAATTCAAAGAGATGCTCCAAGACACTAAAAATGCTAACTAGAATATGGAAGCACAATTGGATCAGACAAGACAGCAGCTATCTAAACAGATAACAGAAGAATGCCAAGCTGTTCAATTAAGGAGTGGGAATACATTGAATGTCTCAATTCAAAGCAACAGAAAGCCAAGAAAGGAACAAATAACAGAGGATGACTAACCCACTGCCCAAAATCCCTTTGAGAACAGTAAGAACCCAGAGAGGAATGATTCTGGCGTTCAAACGCCAGAAAAGGGTAAGGAAGTGGCATTAAACGCCCAAGGGATGGCCAGTTCTAGAGTCCAAACACCAGAAAAGGGTGGTAATCTGGCGTTAAACGCCTAGGCAGCCCCCAATTCTGGCGTTCAAATGCCAATAAGGTATCAGACACCTGCAAGTGCTGATAACAACCCCCTTAAGCAGGCTTCTCAAACCACTTCTGTAGGAAATAAACCTGCAGCAACTAAGGTTGAAGAATACAAAGCCAAGATGCCTTATCCTCAAAAACTCCGCCAAGCGGAATAGGATAAACAATTTACCTGCTTTGCAGACTATCTCAGGACTCTTGAAATAAAAATTCTGTTTGCAGAGGCACTTGAGCAAATACCTTCTTATGCTAAGTTCATAAAAGAGATCTTAAGTCATAAGAAGGATTGGAGAGAAACTGAAAAAGTTTTCCTCACTGAAGAATGCAGTGCAGTCATTCTGAAAAGCTTACCAGAGAAGCTTAAAGACCCCAGAAGCTTTATGATACCATGCACATTAGAGGGTGCTTGTACCAAGACAGCTCCATGTGATCTTCGGGCAAGTATCAACCTAATATCTGCATCCACTATCAAAAAGCTTGGTTTGACAGATGAAGTTAAACCAACCCGGATATGCCTCTAACTTGCTGATGGCTCCATTAAAATCCTATCAGGCATAATTGAGGACATGATTGTCAAGGTTGGGCCATTAACTTTTCCTACTGACTTTGTAGTGTTGGAAATGGAGGAGCACAAGAGTACAACTCTCATTCTAGGAAGACCTTTCCTAGCAACTGGATGAACCCTCATTGACGTCCAAAAAGGGGAGATAACCCTGAGAGTCAATGAGAATGAGTTTAAGTTGAATGCTGTCAAAGCTATGCAGCATTCAGACACACCAAAAAACTGTCTGAGCACTGATATTATTGATTCCTTTGTGGAAGAGGTCAATATGAATGAGAGTCTCGAATCAGAGCTAGAGGACATTTTTAAAGATGTTCAGCCTGATCTGGAGGAACTAGAGAAAACAGAAGAACCTCTAAACACTCCTCAGGAAGATGAGAAGCCTCCTAAACCCGAGCTCAAACCACTACCACCCTCCCTGAAATATGAATTTTTAGGAGAAGATGACACTTTTCCTGTGATCATAAGCTCTACCTTAGAGCCACAGGAAGAGAAAGCACTAATTCAAGTGCTAAGGACACACAAGACAGCTCTTGGGTGGTCCATAAGTGATCTTAAGGGAATTAGCCCAGCTAGATGCATGCACAAGATCCTATTGGAGGATGATGCTAAGCCAGTGGTTCAACCACAAAGGCAGTTGAATCCAGCCATGAAGGAGGTGGTGCAGAAAGAGGTCACTAAGCTACTAGAGGCTGGGATTATTTATCCTATTTCTGATAGCCCCTGGGTGAGTCCTGTCTAAGTTGTCCCCAAGAAGGGAGGGATGACAGTGGTTCATAATGAAAAGAATGAACTGGTTCCTACAAGAACAGTTACAGGGTGGCGTATGTGTATTGACTACAGAAGGCTCAATACAGCCACCAGAAAGGATCATTTTCCTTTACCATTCAAAGACCAGATGCTAGAAAGACTAGCAGGCCATGAATACTACTGCTTTTTGGATGGCTATTCAGGTTACAACCAAATTGCAGTAGATCCTCAGGACCAAGAGAAAACAGCATTCACATGTCCATCTAGAGTATTTGCCTACAGAAGGATGCCATTTGGTCTGTGCAATACACCTGCAACCTTTCAGATGTGCATGCTCTCTATTTTCTCTGATATGGTAGAGAAATTTTTAGAAGTCTTCATGGATGACTTCTCAGTATTTGGAGACTCATTTAGCTCCTGTCTTAATCATCTAGTACTTGTTATGAAAAAGGTGCCAAGAGACTAACCTGGTTTTAAACTGGGAGAAATGTCACTTTATGGTGACTAAAGGAATTGTCCTTGGGCACAAAATTTCGAACAAAGGAATAGAGGTGGATGCGTGCGCGTGCATTGATGAATTTCCAATCTTTGTTTCTTCATGCATTCTCCACTTTGTATGCTTTTCTCCTCATTTCTTCCATCCAATACTTGCCTTATGAGCCTGAAATCACTTAACAAACACATCAAGGCATCAAATGGAATTAAAGTGAATCGAAATCACCAATTTAAGGGCCTAAAAAGCATGTTTTTACACTTAAGCATAATTCAAGGGAGAATTACAAAACCATGATATTTCATTGTATAAATGTGAGAAAAGGTGGTGAAATCCCCTAAAATAAGCACAAGATAAACCATGAAATCGGGGGTTTATCAGTGGATCAAGCTAAAGTAGAGGTAATTGAAAAATTACCACCACCTGCTAATGTTAAGGCAATTAGAAGCTTTCTGGGGCATGAAGGATTCTATAGGAGGTTTATAAAGGATTTTTCAAAAATTGCAAAACCTCTGAGCAATCTACTAGCTGCTGACACGCCATTTGTCTTTGACATAGAGTGTCTGCAGGCGTTTGAAACTCTGAAAGCTAAACTGGTCACATCACCAGTCATTTCTGCACCAGACTGGACATTACCATTCGAACTAATGCGTGATGCCAGTGACCATACCATTGGTGCAGTATTGGGACAGAGGCATAACAAGCTTCTGCACGTCATTTATTATGCTAGCCGTGTTTTGAATGACGCGCAGAAGAATTACACAACCACAGAGAAGGAGTTTCTTGCAGTGGTTTATGCCATTGAAAAGTTCAGATCTTATTTAGTAGGATCAAAAGTGATTGTGTACACTGACCATGTTGCACTAAAATATCTCCTCACAAAGCAGGATTCAAAACCCAGACTCATAAGATGGGTGTTGCTTTTGCAAGAGTTTGATATAGAAATAAGAGACAGAAAAGGGACAGAGAACCAAGTAACAGATCACCTGTCCCAGATAGAACCAGTAGCAGGGGCATCCCTCCCTCCTATTGAGATCTCTGAAACCTTTTCGGATGAGCAACTCTTTGCCATTCAGGAATTACCATGGTTTGCAGACATTGCAAACTATAAAGCTATGAGATTCATGCCAAAAGAGTACAGTAAGCAACAAATAAAAAAATTGATTTCTGATGCAAAGTACTACTTGTGGGATGAACCATATCTCTTTAAGAGGTGTGCAGACGGAGTAATCCGCAGTTGTGTGCCTAGAGAAGAGGCACAGAAGATCCTATGGCATTGCCATGGATCACAATATGGAGGACACTTGGGAGGTGAGCGAACAGCCACAAAGGTTCTCCAATGTGGTTTCTACTGGCCTACTCTCTATAGAGACTCCCGAGAGTTTATACGTAACTGTAATAGTTGCCAGAGAGCTTGTAATCTGCCTCATGGTTACGCCATGCCTCAACAAGGGATCTTAGAGATTGAGTTGTTTGATGTATGGGGTATTGACTTCATGGGGCCTTTCCCACCATCATACTCAAACACCTATATTCTGGTGGCAGTAGACTATGTATCTAAATGAGTGGAGGTAATTATAACACCCACTAATGATACTAAGACAGTAATGAAGTTCCTCCAAAAGCATATCTTCAGCAGGTTCGATGTCCCTAAGATACTGATCAGTGATGGACGCACTCATTTCTGCAATAAATAGCTTGACTCTGCTCTGGTCTGATATGAAATTATCCACAAAGTGACAACTCCATATCATCCACAGAAAAATGGGCAGGCTGAAGTCTCAAATAGAGAACTAAAACGAATCCTGGAACGGACTGTAAGTACCCGTAGAAAGAATTGGGCAAGAAGTCTGGATGATGCTCTGTGGGCATACAGAACAGCATTCAAGACTCCTATAGGGACCTCTCCATACTAGCTTGTGTATGGCAAAGCCTGTCATCTGCTAGTAGAGCTAGAACACAAAGCCTACTGGGCAACCAGGTTCCTAAACCTTGATGCTAAGGTAGCTGGAGAGAAAAGATTACTCCAGTTGAATGAGCTGGAAGAGTTCAGACTCAATGCTTTCGAAAATGCTAAAATTTATAAAGAGAAAGAAAAAAGATGGCATAACAAAAGGATGTCTTCTAGAGTCTTTGAGGCAAGACAGAAGGTCCTGCTATTTAACTCTAGGCTCAGATTGTTCCCTGGGAAGTTGAAAACCTGGTGGAGGGGACCATTTGTGATTACAAGTGTGTCACCATATGGTTATGCAGAGCTTCAAGATATTGATTATGACAAAAAGTTCATTGTTAATGGACAGAGAATCAAACATTATCTTGAAGGCAATGTTGAGCAAGAATGCTCAAAGCTGAGACTAAATTAAAAGCTCAGTAAAGTCCAGCTAAAGACAGTAAAGAAGCACTTATTGGGAGGCAACCCAGCCATTATTAGATGTTTATAACAATTATATAAGTTTATTTAATTTTGTTAATTATATTTTTTAATGATTATCAGTGAAAAAGTCAAGGAAATGAAGGTTCAGAACATAAAACAGAAGAATCATAGAGAAAAAGAGCTCACTGGCGTCAAAACGCCAGTAAAGAGGCAAATTGGGCATTAAACGCCAGAATGGCTACCATTCTGGGCATTTAACGCCAGTAAAGATATCATTCTGGGCGTTCAGAAAAATGCCCAGTGAGAAAGGATTTTTGGTGTTTAACGCCAGCCAGGGTATCTGGCTGGGCGTTAAACGCCCAAAATGGCCACCAGATGGGCGTTAAACGCCAGAATGGATATCATTCTGGGCGTTTAATGCCAGAACAGCTAGGGGAGAGGTAATTTCGTTTCCAATTCAATTTTTTCGAACTTTCTTGTTTTAATTCAAAATTTTATGCATCTAAACATTACAAACATTCAATTTCTAACTTCCATTAACAAAAATTCATAATCTTATAAATTCCTTTTAATTCTCCTTCAAATTCTTTTCAAATCTTTTTCAAAAACTCATTTATCTTTCTAATTTCTTTTCAAATCTTTTCAATTCATTCATATTATCTTTTATTTCTTAGATGCATAAACGAAAATTCAGATTTAACCTCCTCATATCTTTTTCCTATCTTTTAAATTTTTGAAAAGAATCTCATCTTTTTTCATATCATGTTTATCTTTTATCAATCATATCTTTCAATCATATCTTTTTCTAAAATTTTGAAACCATTCCCTCCCTCCCCTCTATTTATACATTCGGCCATCCCCCTTCCTCCATCATTCAAATCCTTCTCTCCATCTATTCATCTTCTTTCTTTACTTTTGCTTGGGGATAAGCAACCCTCTAAGTTTGGTGTGATTTTCCATGATCACTGACCAAGATCATGGCCTCTAAAGGAAAACAAACCACTACAAGAGGCAAAAAAGAAAACAATCCAAAACCACAATGGATGCATGAGAGGTTCTGCACCAAAGAACATGCAGATCATTACTTCAAAATTGTGTGCAGAAGATCAGTGATCCCGGAAGTCAAGTTCGATCTAAAAGAAGAAGAATATCCAGAGATCCAAGAGCAGATTCGAAACAAAGGCTGGGAAATCCTAGCTAATCCTGAGTTGAATGTGGGAAGAAACATGGTCCAGGAATTCTGTGCAAATCTGTGGCTGACAGATAAGCAAAGAATGGAGGGAACTGCCTTCCACACTTTTCGAACCATGGTCAGAGGAAGGATTATCTACTTCCATCTTGACAAAGTGAGAGAAGTCCTCAAACTTCCTCAACTGCAGGATGATCCAAAATCCTTTAATAGGAGAATGGATAAAGATAAAAAGTTGGATCAAGTTCTAGAGGACATATGCCTCCTTGGAACCAAGTGGATAACCTATTCAAAAGGTATCCTAAACCAACTGAAGAGAGGAGACCTCAAGCCAGTTGCTAGGGGCTGGCTGGATTTAATTGGGCGATCTATACTTCCCACCAGTAACTGCTCTGAAGTCACTGTCAAAAGAGCAGTGATGATTCACTGTATTATGCTAGGAAAAGAAGTGGAGGTTCATCAGCTAATCCCTTGTGAAATTTACTTATTTGCAAACAAAGAATCCACTGAGGCCAAATTGGCTTACCCAAGCTTGATCAGTCTGTTATGTAAAGATGCGGAGGTACAGATAGGTATGGATGAATATATCCCAGTTGAACACCCAATCACTAAAACGGTAATGGATGGACCTCAGGTTCAAGACAACCTCATCAAGAGGAGGGCGCATGAGCTCTTCCCAGAAATCCCTCAATTTGACTATTGGGCCCGCTTAGAAACATCTGTCAACAAGCTGCAAGAATCTATGGATCAACTCAAAGAAGAATAGCAGAATCAGAATAGCATGCTCTGCAAACTGCTCAGAGAACAAGAGAAGCAAGGGCATGAGCTACAGGAACTAAAGTGCCAGAAGCTGTCTCTTGAAGAGTTGGATGTCCCACAGATTGAAGGAGCACCTACCCCTCAAATCAAGGTTGTTGAGTCCTAACTCTGTGATAACTTTTATTATTAGAAACCTATTTTAAGAGTCACATAAGCATTAGTATTAGAGTCATTTATTTTTATGTCTTTAATTTCCTTTCTTTTATTATTATTTGTCTGCTTTTATGTTTATTTTATGTCTTATTTCTATTCCATGATCAATAAAATTTAGAGTATATGTCTTAAAGCTATGAATAATCCCATAAATCTCTCACCTTTCTTGAAAGAAAAATGTTTTTATTTGAAAAAGAACAACAAGTACATGAATTTTGAATTATATCTTAAAAGTAATATAATTATTTTGATGTGGTGACAATACTTTTTGTTTTCTGAATGAATGCTTAAACAGTGCATATTTTTGATATTGTTGTTTATGAATGTTAAAATTATTGGCTCTTGAAAGAATAATAAAAAAGGAAAAATGTTATTGATAATCTGAAAAATCATAAAATTGACTCTTGAAGCAAGAAAAAGCAGTGAATACAAAGCTTGCGAAAAAAAATCTGTGGCGAAAAAAAAAAAGAAAAAGAAAGAAAAAGAGAAAGCAAGCAGAAAGAGCCAATAACCCTTTAAACTAAAAGGCAAGGGTAAAGATGATCTAAGGCTTTGAGCATTAAAGGATAGGAGGGCCCAAAGGAATAAAATCCTGGCCTAAGTGGCTAAATCAAGCTATCCCTAACCAAGAAGGTCCAAGTGAAGAGCTTGAGATTGAGTGGTTAAAGTTGTGGTCCAAAGCAAAAAGAGTGTGCTTAAGAGCTCTGGGCACCTCTAACTGGGGACTCTAGCAAAGCTGAGTCACAATCTGAAAAGGTTCACCCAGTTATGTGTCTGTGGCATTTATGTATTTGGTGGTAATACTAGAAGACAAAATGCTTAGGGTCACGGCCAAGACTCATAAAGTAGTTGTGTTCAAGAATCAACATACTGAACTAGGTGAATCAATAATACTATCTGAATTCTGAGTTCCTATAGATGCCAATCATTCTGAACTTCAAAGGATAAAGTGAGATGCCAAAACTGTTCAGAAACAAAAAGGCTACAAGTCCCGCTCATCTAATTGGAAATGAGCTTCATTGATATTTGGAATTCATTGTATATTCTCTTCTTTTAATCCTATTTTATTTTTAGTTGCTTGGGGACAAGCAGCAATTTAAGTTTGGTGTTGTGATGAGCGAATAATTTATACGCTTTTTGGCATTATTTTTACATAGTTTTTAGTATGTTTTAATTACTTTTTATTATATTTTTATTAGTTTTTATTCAAAAATCACATTTTTGGACTTTACTATGAGTTTGTATGTTTTTCTGTAATTTCAGGTATTTTCTGGCTGAAATTGAGGGACCTGAGCAAAAATCTGATTCAGATGTTGAAAAAGGACTGCAGACGCTGTTGGATTCTGACCCTCCTGCACTCGAAATTGATTTTCTGGAGCTACAGAAGCCCAATTGGCGCGCTCTCAGTTGCGTTGTAAATAGATATCTTGGGCTTTCCAGCAATATATAATAGTCCATGCTTTGCCCGAGATTTGATGGCCCAAACTGGCATTCAAAGTCAGCCTAAAACTTTCTGGCGTAAAACGCCAGAACTGGCACCTTTTTCGGCGTTAAACGCCCATTCTGGCACCAGGGTGGCCTTTAACGCCAACTTTGGGCATATGCATGTGAAAGCTTGAAAGCTCAGCCCAGGCACGCACCAAGTGAGTCCCGGAAGTGGATTTCTGCACTATCTGCACTTATTTACTCATTTTCCGTAAACCTAAGTTACTAGTTTAGTATAAAAACTACTTTTAGAGATTCATTCAGCACCTTTTGACATTTTTACACTTCATATTGTAACTTTGACGGCATGAGTCTTTAAACTCCATAGGTGGGGGTGAGGAGTTCTGCTGTGTTTCAATGGATTAATGCAATTCTACTGTTTTTTATTCAATCACGCTTGATTCTATTCTAAGATACTCATTCGTACTTCAATATAGAGAATATGATGATCCGTGACACTCATCATTATCCTCAATCCTATGAACGCGTTGCTGACAACCACTCCGTTCTATCTGAGCTCAACATAGTCATTGGGCGACAGCTTGAGTGCGTATCTCTTGGGTTTCTGATCCACGGACCGAGTCCGGAGGTTAGAACCTTTGTGGTATAGGCTAGAACCAATTGGGCAGCATTCCTGGGATCTGAAAAGTCTAAAGCTTGTCTGTGGTATTCTGAGTAGGATCTGGAAAGGAATGACTGTGACGAGCTTCAAACTTGCGAATATTGGGCGCAGTGACAGTGTACAAAAGGACAAGGGTCCTATTCCGACGCTAGTGGGAACCGACAGATGATTAGCCGTGCGGTAGCTGTACATGGTATTTTTTCATTTGAGACGAGCAATCAGACAGTTGATTAGCCGTGCAGAGATCGTACCTGGTATTTTTCATCCAAGAGGATCATACAGCTTGCCATTGAAGGAAGCCATGCGTGTTTGGAGACGAAGACAGTAGGAAAGCAGGGATTCAGATGACAGAGCATCTCCGGAACCTCAGCCTATTTCTCATTACTAAATCACAAGTACTATTTATTTCATGTTATTTATTTTTCAGAATGGGTACAGTTGGATATCTTTTACTATGGTCTTACAGAAAAGGACCAAATATCTCTAGACCACTCAGCTGGTGGATCTATATATATGAGAAAGACAATTGAAGAGGCTCAAGAGCTCATTGATACAGTTGCTAGAAATCAATATCTATACTTAAGTAGTGGGACCTCCATGAAAGAAGAAGCTAATGCAGTATCCACTAAACTTAGTCTTCAAGAACAAGTTGCTGAACTCAATTAGCAATTACTCATTATAACAAAACAGTTTGTAGAATTCAAAGAGATGCTCCAAGACACTAAAAATGCTAACCAGAATATGGAAGCACAACTGGATCAGACAAGACAGCAGCTATCTAAACAGATAATAGAAGAATGCCAAGCTGTTCAATTAAGGAGTGGGAAGACACTGAATGTCTCAATTCAAATCAGCAGAAAGCCAAGAAAGGAACAAATAACAGACGATGACCAACCCACTGCCCAAAATCCCTTTGAGGACAGTAAGAACCCTGAGAGGAATGATTCTGGCGTTCAAATGCCAGAAAAGGGTAAGAAAGTGGCTTTAAAGGCCAAGGGATGGCCAGTTTTGGTGTCCAAATGCCAGAAAAGGGTGGCAATCTGGCGTTAAATGCCTAGGTAGCCCCCAATTCTGGCGTTCAAACGCCAATAAGGGATCAGACACCTGCAAGTGCTGATAACAACCCCCTTAAGCAGGCTTCTCCAACCACTTCTGTAGGAAATAAACCTGCAGCAACAAAGGTTGAAGAATACAAAGCCAAGATGTCTTATCCTCAGAAACTCCGCCAAGCAGAATAGGATAAACAATTTACCTGCTTTGCAGACTATCTCAGGACTCTTGAAATAAAGATTCTGTTTGCAAAGGCACTTGAGCAAATAATTTCTTATGCTAAGTTCATGAAAGAGATCTTAAGTCATAAGAAGGATTGGAGAGAAACTAAAAAAGTTTTCCTCACTGAAGAATGCAGTGCAGTCATTCTGAAAAGCTTACCAGAGAAGCTTAAAGACCCCGGAAGCTTTATGATACCATGCACATTAAAGGGTGCTTGTACCAAGATAGCTCTATGTGATCTTGGGGTAAGTATCAACCTAATACCTGCATCCACTATCAAAAAGCTTGGTTTGACAAATAAAGTTAAACCAACCCGGATATGCCTCCAACTTGCTGATGGCTCCATTAAAATTTCATCAGGCATACTTGAGGATATGATTGTCAAGGTTGGGCCATTTGCTTTTCCTACTAACTTTGTAGTGCTGGAAATGGAAGAGCACAAGAGTGCAACTCTCATTCTAGGAAGACCTTTCCTAGCAACTGGACGAACCCTCATTGACGTCCAAAAAGGGGAGATAACCCTGAGAGACAATGAGGATGAGTTTAAGTTGAATGCTGTCAAAGCTATGTAGCATCCAGACACACCAAAAGACTACCTGAGCACTGATATTATTGATTCCTTGGTAGAAGAGGTCAATATGACTGAGAGTCTCGAATCAGAGCTAGAGGACATTTTTAAAGATGTTCAGCCTGATCTGGAGGAACCAGAGAAAACAGAAGAACCTCTGAAAACTCCTCAGGAAGAGGAGAAGCCTCCTAAACCCGAGCTCAAACCACTTCCACCCTCCCTGAAATATGCATTTTTAGGAGAAGATGACACTTTTCCTGTGATCATAAGCTCTACCTTAGAGCCACAGGAAGAGAAAGCACTAATTCAAGTGCTAAGGACACACAAGATAGCTCTTGGGTGGTCCATAAGTGATCTTAAGGGAATTAGCCTTGCTAGATGCATGCACAAGATCCTATTGGAGGATGATGCTATGCCAGTGGTTCAACCATAGAGGCGGTTGAATCTAGCCATGAAGGAGGTGGTGCAAAAAGAGGTCACTAAGCTACTAGAGGCTGGGATTATTTATCATATTTCTGATAGCCCCTGGGTGAGTCCTGTCCAAGTTGTCCCTAAGAAGGGAGGCATGACAGTGGTTCATAATGAAAAGAATGAACTGGTTCCTACAAGAACAGTTACAGGGTGGCGTATGTGTATTGACTACAGAAGGCTCAATATAGCCACCAGAAAGGATCATTTTCTTTTACCATTCAAAGACCAGATGCTAGAAAGACTAGCAGGCCATGAATACTACTGCTTTTTGGATGGCTATTCAGGTTACAACCAAATTGTAGTAGATCCTCAGGACCAAGAGAAAACAGCATTCACATGTCCATCTAGAGTATTTGCCTACAGAAGGATGTCATTTGGTCTGTGCAATGCACCTGTAACCTTTCAGATGTGCATGCTCTCTATTTTCTCTGATATGGTAGAAAAATTTTTGGAAGTCTTCATGGATGACTTCTCAGTATTTGGAGACTCATTCAGCTCCTGTCTTAATCATCTAGCACTTGTTCTGAAAAAGGTGCCAAGAGACTAACCTGGTTTTAAACTGGGAGAAATGTTACCTTATGGTGACTGAAGGAATTTTCCTTGGACACAAAATTTCAAACAAAGGAATATTACCACTGTCAATGTTAAGGTAATTGAAAAATTACCACCACCTGTCAATGTTAAGGCAATCAGAAGCTTTCTGGGGCATGAAGGATTCTATAGGAGGTTTATAAATGATTTTTCAAAAATTGCAAAACCTCTGAGCAATCTGCTAGCTGCTTGTAAACCATTATTTTATGATTTATATTGTGTTTAATTGAGTGGTTTTATCAAGTCTTTACCTTCTTATTCATATGGATTGCATGATTTTATAATTCCTTCCTAGTATTGTTTATGGTTGAAAACTTGCTTCCTTGAGACCTTTAATTTGTACATTTTAATTCTCCTTTATCCCATTCGATGTCGTGATCCGTGTGTTAAGTGTTTCAGACTTCATAGGGCAGGAATGGCTCAGAGAATGGAGAGGAAGCTTGCAAAATTAGAAGGAACACAAGAAACCAAGGAGATGACCTGCGAACACTGACGCGATCACATGGCTCACGTGAGCGCGCAAAATGAAGAAATCACAGCGACACGAACGCGTTCCTGACGCAAACACGTGGAGTGGAGTCTGCACGAATGACGCAAACGCGTGGACGACGCGAACGCATGACAAGGAAAATCGATGAATGACGCGAACGCGTGGATGACGCGTATGGGTGACCTGCACGATCTGCAGAAATAACAGAATACGCTGGGGGCAATTTCGGGCCGCGTTTTAACCCAGTTTTCGGCCCAGAAACACAGACTAAAGCTAGGGAACATGCAGAGACTCAACATGCATCCACACACATTCAGATACATCGATATTAGGATTACTTTTAGTTTTAGATCTGAATCTAGATTAACTTTACATTGATAGTTTATGCTTTCGCTTTGGATTTTCGATGCTGAAGAGTTATTACCTCCGTTGAAGACACTACTTTAGTTTGTTTCCTTATTCCTTTACTCTTTTCATGTTGATCATTGACCCTATTCAAATAAGTATGTTGCATTTTGGATTTATTAATATATAGAGTTACTTTTACTTTTAATTAATTATAAATTCTCTATTTTATTTTATTTAATTTATTATGTCTTCTTATATTTTTATGAGTATTATATCCATGTCAACGAAGTAGATTTTCTACTTGACATGGGAGTTGATTAAGAGGAGACACTTGAGTTGGAATGCTCAAGTGCTTAGTTAAATTGGACGTTGTTGGCTAATCCTGTACCTACTAACGCTAGACCTTCCCAAGGGAGAGGACTAGGATTTGTGGGTAAGAGTTAGCTCAATCACTTGACTTTCCTTTATTTAGTAAGGGTTAACTAAGTGAAAACAACAACCTCTTTACACTACACTTGAGAAGATTCCAACAAGGATAGAACTTCCAATTAATCATTCCCCCAGTCAAGACTTTTCATTTAGAATATCAATAATTATTCTTAGTTTATTTTTATTGCTCTAATTTATAATTATTCAATTGCTCATCATTATTCAACTCTCAAACTTTCGGAAAATTCCTAGTTAATAAAATAGCACCCTTTCCTTTCCTACAACTTGTTGGGAGATGACCTAGGACTCATACTCCCAGTATTTTCAATTCTAAAATTTGTGACAACCCTTTTTAAATTGGTGAGGCAGACTTTAGCTGGTTTAGGGCTATACTTGCAACGCATTTCTCTTATTAAGATTCTCTTAATTGGTCTAACTTCTGCCATGCGTCAATTTTTGGCGCCATTGTCGGAGAGTTGCAATAGTGTGCTAGATTATTAATTAGCGTATATATTTTATTTTTATTTGCATATTTTATTTTTATTTTGTTACCATGAGCTATATGTCTTTCTCATTGAATGACGCGTTCATTGCCTGATCCGAGCTTAGCCACTTTTGATCCTGAAATTGAAAGAACTCTTTCATGTATTAGGCGAGCTCGACGTCAGTTAGCCTCTGAGGGTGGTGAAGTGATTGTTATCGATTCACCAGTCTCATCTGAGGGTGAATCTGAACCACCATCTGAGAGCGAGACAAGCTCCTTTACTACTGATCCAGTTGATTCACGTGCAGGTAACATGACAGAACCTAGGAGAATTACTCTCTAGGAAGCTGGAGCCCCAGATTTCACACTACAACCTTATCAAGTGCATCATCCAAATCTGGCTGCAAATTTTAAATTAAAGACTGCACTAATCAACTTGATGCCCAAGTTTCATGGCTTACCTGCTCAAGAGCCTATTAAGCACCTTAGGGATTTCCAGACAGCCTGTTCTACTGTTAGGCGTAATGGTGCAGATGAAACTTCTATTCTGTTAACTGCCTTCCCGTTTTCTCTTGAGGAAAAGGCAAGGGAGTGGTACTACTCCCAACCTGAAGCGACTGTTACCAACTGGGATACACTCAGGAGAGTATTTTTGGAAAAATACTTCCCAGCTGAAGTCACAGATAGACTGAGAAAAGAGATCTCCTGCATTGTTCAAGGTGACTCAGAGGCTCTCTATGAATACTGGGAGCATTTTAAGAACCTTCTAGACGCATGCGCCCATCACATGATTGACATACTAGTGTTGATCAGCTACTTCACTCAAGGCATGAACCCCAGGATAAGACTACACTGGATAGTGCTAGTAATGGTTCTATGAAAAAGTACAGACCCACAGATGAAGCATGGCAACTGATCAGCGACTTAGCTGAGTCCACTAGGAATCACAAGCAGAGGCGCAGCCACTCAAAAGCTGTTGCAGAGGTTTCCTCTAGCATTGAGACTACTGCTCTTACACAGAGTATATGTGAAATGACCAACCTACTGAAGCAAATGCAGTTGAACCAACAACAACAAGCTCAGCCTCACCCAGCACAACAGAGCCAACAGTTAGTTCCCTAAAGAGTATGTAGAATCTGTGCTAATTATAGTCATTATACTGATGAATGTCCGCAGCTCCAACAGGAAGACAACACTGTGGCAGCTACTCATAACTTCTATGACCGCCCGAATCAAGGATACAATCAACAAGGTGACAATTACAACCAAGGTGGAAACCATAACCAAGGATGGCAGGATAACTCCAACCAAGGTTGGAGAGATAATTCTAACCATAATTGGAGGGACAACTATAACAGAGGAGGCACAGATAATAATGGAAACCAGAGGTGGAATAACAACAACAGACAGCAGAATCAGAACCAGCCTTACAGAGCACCTCACCTAAGACAATCTCAAGGATTCTGGCACAACCAACAACATGTTCCTCAGATCACTTATTCCAATTCCTCATCAAACGACCAGATGCTCTGTTCTCTTGCACAAGGACAACAAGACATGCAGACACAGCTGAACTCTACTTTAAATGGTCTGACTGCTACTTTACAAGCTCTCGTCTCCCGGTTAGATTCGTCACCTAATTCCACCAATCAACCTTCAAGCTCCAGTGGAATTCCCTCTCAACCTCTATCTAATCCCAAAGATGGCATCAATGCTATCATTTTGAGGTCCGGAATCACATTGCAAGAGAGGAACCAGGAGGAGCCAAGCCTACTAGAACACGTCCCAGCTGAAGATGTAGCAGAAGTGGAAGATGCTGAAGAGGAAGAGGACGTACAAAACATAGTTGAAGAAGAAGCAGCTCAACCACATAACGAAACACTAAAGGATGCAGAAGCTACAAGTAACGCCCTTCCTATCCCATTCCCACAACTTGCAAGGAAGCCCAGAAAGCAGATGGAACTTGACCCCAAAATTGTAGAAATATTCAAAAAGGTTGAGGTAACTGTTCCCCTTTTTGATGTTATTCAGCAGGTACCTAAATATGCAAAGTTTCTAAAAGATTTATGCATACATAAAGATAAAATTAATGAATTAGAAACTATTCCTTTAGGTAGTTCTATATCTGCTTTAATGGGAGGTATACCTGAAAAATATAGTGATCCATGTCCATGTATGGTTAACTGTACCATTGGAGGTGTGATATTTTCTGACTGCATGTGTAATTTAGGAGCATGTGTTAGTATAATGCCATTGTCTATATATGATACTTTGAGGCTCCCTCCCTTAAAAAGGTCGGCAGCTCGTTTTGTGTTAGCAGATAAAAGTATTATTACAGTAGTTGGAATTGCTGAAGATGTATTAGTGAGCATTAAGGGGCTCACATTTCTCATTGACTTCTATATCCTAGAAATGCCCCCTAATGACTCAAGAAGACCATCATCAATCCTACTTGGAAGACCATTTCTGAAGACTTCAAAGTTCAAGCTGGATGCATTCTCAGGAACTTACTCCTTTGAGATAGATGGAAGAACAGTAAAATTCAATTTAAATGAAGCTATGAAGCATCCTCCGGAAGATCATTCTATCTTCTAGTGCGACATTATTGATGAAACTGTAGCTGAATTTCACCAAGAAGAAATGGAAGAGAAGCACATGGATCAAGGTCCAAGTGTGGGGACACTTTCTGAAAACAATGAAGACCCTTTACCATTATCACCAGCCTCGGATGATCCAGAGCCTAGCTATGAGCAGAAATTAGAATTAAAGCCCCTCCCTCCACACCTCAAGTATGCTTACCTTGAGGATAAGCAGAAGTTTCCAGTTATCATTGCACGGGAACTCACCTCTCAACAAGAAGAGCAACTGCTCAGTGTGCTGAGAAAATATAAGAAAGCAATTGGATGGAGCTTGGCGGATATAGTAGGCATCAACCCTCAAGTTTGTGAGTACAGAATATTCTTAGAAGATGGAGCAAAGCCTGTCCGTCAACCTCAAAGAAGATTGAATCCTACCATCTTAGAAGTTGTCATGAAAGAAGTGACCAGACTACTTGAAGCAGATATCATTTATCCCATCTCAGATAGTGAATGGGTCAGTCCAGTACAAATGGTGCCCAAGAAGTCTGGAGTCACAATAGTAAGAAATGATCATGGAGAACTCCTGACAACTAGAGTGCAGAATTTATGGAGAGTTTGCATTGACTATAGGCGTCTCAACCAAGCCACTAGCAAGGATCACTACCCCTTGCCATTCATTGATCAAATGCTTGATCGCCTGTCAGGTAAATCCCATTACTGCTTTTTAGATGGTTATATAGGATACTTTCAAATTCATATAGCTCCTGAAGATAAGGAAAAGACTACTTTTACATGTCTTTTTGGAACATATGCTTATAAGAGAATGCCCTTTGGCTTATGCAATGCACCAGCTACTTTCCAAAGATGCATGATGAGTCTTTTCTTTGATCTCATTGAGAACTGTATGAAAGTTTTTATGGATGATTTTAGCATATATGGTGATTCATTTAGCCTTTGCTTGGATAGTTTATCTAGAGTGTTAGACAGGTGTGTTAGTACCAACCTTGTATTAAATTTTGAGAAATGTCACTTTATGGTAAAACAGGAAATTGTACTAGGACATGTGTCTAATACTGGCATTTCTGTAGATCCAGCAAAGGTGGATGTTATTTCTAGTTTACCTTACCCTTCCTCCATGAGGGAAGTCCATTCGTTCCTTGGCCATGCAGGTTTTTACAGGAGATTCATTAAGGACTTAAGTAAGGTAGCATTACCTTTATCCAGATTGCTGTAGAAAGATATAGAGTTCGAGTTCAATGAGGATTGTATGCAAGCGTTTGATAAGCTGAAGATCGCCCTGACTCAAGCCCCAATTGTGAAAGGACCAAACTGGAGCCAACCATTTGAAATTATATGTGATGGTTCCAACCATGCAGTAGGAGCGGTGCTGGCTCAGCGCGAAGGTAAGGACCCTTTTGTAATTGCTTATGCATCTAAGACTTTAGATGCTGCTCAATCTAATTATACTACTATTGAAAAGGAGCTTCTAGCTATTATTTTTGCTCTGGAAAAATTTCGAGCCTATTTACTTGGTACTAAGGTAGTAGTGTACTCAGACCATGCAGCTCTAAAATATTTATTAGCTAAAAAGGAGTCCAAACCAAGGCTAATACGTTGGATACTGGTGCTACAAGAATTTGATTTAGAAATTAAGGATAGGAGTGGTAACCAGAATTTAGTGACAGACCACTTGAGTCGTCTTGAGCACATTAAGGATGAATCCACTCCTATAAATGATAATTTCCCATTTGATAGCTTACATGCAATATCTGAAGTAGTTCCTTGGTATGCACCTGTAGCTAATTATCTAGTTAGCCACACTTTTCCTCCAAATTTTACTAAGCATCAAAGAGACAAGCTGAAAAGTGAGTCCAAATATTATATATGGGATGATTCATATTTATAGAGGTGTGGTGCTGACCAGGTAATTAGACGGTGTGTGCCTCAATCAGAATTCCAGTCCATTTTAGAGGCCTGCCACTCATCTGAAAGTGGAGTACATTTTGGCCCTCAAAGAACAGCTAGAAAAATTCTAGACTGTGGATTCTGGTGGCCTACTCTTTTTAAAGACGCTGCTGAATTTTGTAAATCTTGTTCTCATTGCCAAAGGTTTGGTAATATATCCAAGAGGGATGAGATGCCTCAACAGATTATGCCTTTCTGTGAAATTTTTTATGTTTGGGGCATTGACTTCATGGGTCCGTTTCCAAATTCTAATGGTTACTTTTATATACTGTTAGCTGTAGATTATGTTTCTAAATGGGTGGAAGCACTTCCTACCCGTACTGACGATGCTAACACTGTTGTTTCCTTTGTTAGAAATCATATTATTTGTCACTTTGGATCACCACAAGCAATCGTGAGCGATCAAGGCACCCACTTTTGTAACAAGAGACTAACAGGATTACTGAAGAAGCATGGAATAGTTCATAAAGTAGTAATAGCTTACCATCCCCAGACCAATGGGCAAGCAGAAGTCTCTAACAGAGAGATTAAACACATTTTGGAGAAGATAGTAAAACCTCACAGGAAAGACTGGAGTGCCAGGCTACAAGATGCACTCTGGGCATATAGAACAACCTACAAGACACCCATTGGGATGAGCCCCTTCCGCTTAGTATAAGGAAAGGCTTGCCACCTTCCAGTAGAGGTAGAACACAAGGCTTTCTGGACTATGAAGGAGTGCAACATGAACTATGAAGAATCTGGTGCTGAAAGAAAGCTGCAACTAGCAGAATTGGAGAATCTTCGCCTAGAAGCATATGACAACTCCAAGATATACAAAGAAAAGATGAAGGCTATCCATGACAAGCACATAAAAGGAGAGAATTCAGACTAGGGGAGTTAGTTCTTCTTTATAACTCCAGACTGAGGCTTATGCCAGGTAAACTGAGATCAAGATGGGAAGGTCCATACAGAGTAGAAAAGGCAGAGCCATACGGAGTTTTCCACCTGCGTCATCCTTCTAGCTCCAAATTTCTAAAGGTCAATGGACATCATCTAAAGCTTTATCATGGTGAGAAGACGAAGGATCAAAAGGAACTAGAGGTCTTCCTCTTGGAAGACCCACCAACAGAAGCAGAATGAGTCTGAAAAGCGTCCAACTTAAGGATGTAAAAGCAAAGTGCTAGGTGGGAGACAACCCACCATGGTATGATCGTTCCGTTTCAGTCTTAGTTTTATTTTACTTTACCCTATTTAATTTTTTTAATGACTCTTCTCATAATATAGCCTGCATTTGCATTTGCATATTGCATATAAAAAAAACGCATGCGACGCGTAAACGTCGCTGATGTGTCCGCGTCATAGTTGCGTTAGGAAGAAAAGAGAATTGAATAGAAAGTCACGTGAAAACGTGGCTGGAGGCGTGCCTTAGGCACAAGCATGCCCACGCGGCCGCGTCATTTCTGAAAATAGCCTCCCACGCGTCCGCGTCACCCATGCGAACGCGTGCCCCTAAAAATCGACGTAAAAGAGGTGTGTGGCAGCAAGTTACGATGGAGCTGGGCTGGAATGATACTGAAAGCACCAGCCCTATCATGCGACCGCGTGCCCCACGCGGCCGCGTCGTCCTCAAAATATGGCCATTCACGCGATCGCATCACCCACGCAAACGCGTCACCCTAAATTTTGGCAAAATGAGTTTGAAATAGAGAGTCGCGCAAACGCAAGGCTGCTCTCGTGCCACTCACACAAATCAAGTCACGCGACCGCGTGACCCACGCGTCCGCGTCACTTGAAAACATCACACACCACGCGACCGCGTGACCCATGCGTCTGCGTCACATGCGGCGCACAGATTATCCAGATCAGCCAAATATCATATCTTTTCTTCCCCAAATCCTAATTTTTCTTTTTCCCTTATTATTTCTTTCTTCTTCCTTCTTCCTTCTCTACTCTTTATCACTTTTTACTTTCCCCTCCCTTCTTTTCACATCCATTATCAAGGTTATTTTCATTCTTTCTTTACTTTTTACTTTTTCTTTATTATTTTTATTTATGTTTTCTTTCTCTTTTCACTTTCATTATCTATATTTTTCTTTTCTTCATTTTTCTCTTTATTCCTTTAATTGGTGTTAGAAATTTATTTGGGTCATTATTTTCTATATTTTGCTTGTGAGTTATTGTGGAATTATTTGACAATTAAATATTACTTCTTAAAGGGTTGCTTTCATGTTTAAATTCCTACTTTCAATAACATATTTACCATGCATGCTATGTGTTTGTGAAAAAGCCCGTATGGCATTGCACATTGTTTTTAATTATTCTATTCTACTACTCTAATGCCTGTTTTTCACAAAACCCCTTTATATTTTATTAATTAAATTTAATTGTCAATACAAACAGATTATTAGTTTGAAAGTCTTGGTAATCTAACTTGGACATTGAATGCTTGATCTATGCTACTCATGCCATTGCCAGCATGCCAATAAACATCTTGCATTTAATTGCCATCACATGCACTTGCTTTATCACCTTTGATGAACTTTTCACATGTAGTCTAGACCATGTGTTAACACCATCCTTCTTTACCGTGCATTGATTATCTTCCTTAATGTTCGCTCCCTTGCTCGAACCCTTAGCTTTACGTATTACTTTCTCTTTCCTTTTTCAGGATGGCCACCAAGAAAGGTAAGGAGAAAGCTACTTCCAAACCACCAGCAAGGAGAGGAACAAAAAGAACATTAGTGGAAGAGCCATCTTCAACAGCGGTGAAACCCTCAACAAAACGAATCAAGAGGATCATTAAGGTCGATGAAAAAGAAAAAGCCTTTCCAGCAAAGGACACTGCGTGGTTTACTAACCGCTACTGTGAGCAGATATCCCCCATCCTGACAGCAAGGAACTATAACAATGAGCACCTTCTCATCCTCCCAACCAACATTGCTGAAATTGTTGAGCCCCGCATCGAGCAAAGACAATGTGGATTCCTACAGAGACAGCCATGGCAGATTAATCTTTCATGGGTAGTTGAATTCTACTCCAATTTTCACATGCCAACCATGCAGTCTGTCTATGTCCGTCAGAAGCAAGTTCCCATAACTGAAGAGGCCATTCAACAAGCTTTAAATGTTCTCCTGCTCCATAAGGATTGGACGTATTTCAAAAAGCCTCATTCAAGCGCTAGACATACCAATTTGACTGAGACGCCGTTCTCAGAGTTATTGCACAACCTGGCAGCATATGGATCTATGGATACCATCGTTCCCAACCTAAGGGCATATCGGCTTCCACACTCACCTTGGAGGCTTGAGTATGGGCACAAATTATGTCTCATTACGTCTTTCCAAGCACTCACGAGTCCTCCTTTACTGCAGACATGGTTGTTTTACTCTGATGTATCCTTACAGACCAGCACCTCAATTTAGCAAGACACATTCGGCATGCTATAGGACACGTACAGATTGCGGGCAACCTACCTTTCCCCGCCTTGGTTTCAGATCTAGTCTCAGCAGCCGGAGTTTTCTATATAGCTGGGGACACCAAGGCCATGATTCCACGAGATGATCAATACGTCCCTAACGGGAAGTATATCAGACCTCCAGCAGCTACTATCAACCGGAGCACAGAACCAGCAGAAGATATTCCTTCTTTTTCCACATCACAAGCACCTTCAATAAACCAACTGCTCCATCAGATACTCGAGAGGCTAGACCGGCTTGACCGGAAAGGAAAGCAAAAAGAGTGCCATAATAAGCGCAGATTTACATACCTCAAGGAGCTACTTGTTGGTTCCCACCCACCTAGAGAAGACCCAGACACACCGGACTCTACCTCATTTACCAGCACAGGGAGCCATGACGGTCCCGATGGTGGAGATGCTACTATGGTGCACGAAATTGTGATCTCAATGGCGCAAACAACTTGGTACGCACAATTGTAATCTCAACTCTTTCTCACAACTCCGCACAACTAACCAGCAAGTGTATTGGGTCGTCCAAGTAATAAACCTTACGTGAGTAAGGGTCGATCCCACGGAGATTGTCGGCTTGAAGCAAGCTATGGTCATCTTGAAAATCTCAGTCAGGCGGATTCAAATGGTTATGGAGAATTGATAATTAAAAGATGAATAAAATATAAAATAAGATAGAAATACTTATGTAATTCATTGGTTAGAATTTCAGATAAGCGTATGAAGATGCTTTGTTCCTCCTGAACTTCTGCTTTCCTATTGTCTTCACCCAATCATTCATACTCCTTTCCATGGCAAGCAATATATTGGGTTTCACCGTTGTCAATGGCTACCTCCCGTCCTCTCAGTGAAAATGGTCCAAATGCGCTGTCACCGCACGGCTAATCAGCTGTTGGTTCTCATCATGTTGGAATAGGATCCACTGATCCTTTTGCGTCTGTCACTATGCCGAACACTCGCGAGTTTGAAGCTCGTCACAGTCATCCCATCCCAGATACTACTCGAAATACCAAAGACAAGGTTTAGAGTTTCCGAATCTCAAGAATGGACACCAATAATTCTAGCTTATACCACGAAGACTCCGATCTTTCGGAATGGAGGCTAAGAGATACACACCCAAGCTATTGCAGATAGAACAGAAGTGGTTGTCAGGCACGCGTTCATAGGTGAGAATGATGATGAGTGTCATGGATTATCACATTCATCAGGTTGAAGTGCGAGTGAATATCTTGGAATAAGAATAAGCTTGAATTGAATAGAAAAACAATAGTACTTTGCATTAATTCATGAGGAACAGCAGAGTTCCACACCTTAATCTATGGTGTGTAGAAACTCCACCGTTGAAAATACATAAGTGAAAATAATGTTCATTGGCTTCGGTCCCAGAGAGGGAACCAGAATAACCAAGATTGATCCATGATAAGATCATATGAAAATACAATAGCAAAAGGTCCTATTTATAGAGAACTAGTAGCCTAGGGTTTACAGAAATGAGTAAATGATGCAGAAATCCACTTCCGGACCCACTTGGTGTGTGTTTGGGCTGAGCATTAAAGCTTTCACATGTAGAGACTTTTCTTGGAGTTAAACGCTATGTTTGGTGCCAGTTTGGGCGTTTAACTCCAGCTTTTATGCCAGTTCTGGCGTTTTGACGCCAGAATTTTTATGCTGACTTGAAACGCCGATTTGGGCCATCAAATCTTGGGAAAAGTATGGACTATTATATATTGCTGGAAAGCTCAGGATATCTACTTTTTAACGCAATTGCGATCGTGCCAATTGAGCTTCTGTAGCTCCAGAAAATTCACTTCGAGTGCAGGGAGGTCAGAATCCAACAGCATCTGCAGACCTTTTTCAGCCTCTAAATCAGATTTTTGCTCAGGTCCCTCAATTTCAGCCAGAAAATACCTGAAATCACAGAAAACACATAAACTCATAGTAAAGTCCAGAAATGTGATTTTTGAATAAAAACTTATAAAAATATAATAAAAACTAACTAAAATATGTTAAAAACTACCTAAAAATAATGCCAAAAAGCGTATAAATTATCCGCTCATCACAACACCAAACTTAAATTGTTGCTTGTCCCTAAGCAATTGAAAATCAAATAGGATAAAAAGAAGAGAATATACTATAAATTTCAAATTATCAATGAAACTTAGCTCAAATTAGATGAGCGGGACTAGTAACTTTTTGCCTCTGAACAGTTTTGGCATCTCACTTTATCCTTTGAAGTTTAGAATGATTGGCATATATAGGAACTCAGAATTTAGATAGTGCTATTGATTCTCCTAGTTCAGTATTGTTGATTCTTGAACACAGTTACTTTATGAGTCTTGGCCGTGGCCCTAAGCACTTTGTTTTCCAGTATTACCACCGGATACATAAATGCCACAGACACATAACTGGGTGAACCTTTTCAGATTGTGACTCAGCTTTGCTAGAGTCCCAATTAGAGGTATCCAGGGTTCTTAAGAACACTCTTCTTACTTTGGACCATGACTTTAACCGCTCAGTCTCAAGCTTTTCACTTGACACTTTCACGCCACAAGCACATGGTTAAGGACAGCTTGGTTTAGCCGCTTAGGCCAGGATTTTTTTCCTGTGGGCCCTCCTATCCATTAATGCTAAAGCCTTGGATCCTTTTTCTACCCTTGACTTTGGGTTTAAAGGGTTACTGGCTTTTTCTGCTTGCTTTTTCTTTTTCTTTCGTTTTCTTTTCGCCAATTTTTTTTTCGCAAGCTTCTTCTTTTTCACTGCTTTTTCTTGCTTCAAGAATCAATTTTATGATTTTTCAGATTATCAATAACATTTCTCCTTTTTCATCATTCTTTTAAGAGCCAACAGTTTTAATATTCATAAATAACAAATTCAAAAATATGCACTGTTCAAGCATTCATTCAGATAACAAAAAGTATTGTCACCACATCAAAATAATTAAACTAGTTTCAAGGATGAATTCGAAATCATGTACTTCTTGTTCTTTTGTTTTTAGATCATTTTTCTTTTTAAGAAAGGTGATTGATTCATAGGATATTCATAGCTTTAAGGCATAGATACTTAGACACTAGTGATCATGTAATAAAGACACAAACATAAATAAAACATAAAGCATAATTTTCGAAAAACAAAAACTAAGAACAAGGAAATTAAAGAACGGGTCCACCTTAGTGATGGCGGCTTGTTCTTCCTCTTGAAGATCTTATAGAGTGCTTGAGCTCCTCAATGTCTCTTCCTTGCCTTTGTTGCTCCTCCCTCATGACTCTTTGGTCTTCTCTAATTTCATGGAGGAGGATGGAATGCACTTGGTGCTCCACCCTTAGTTGTCCCATGTTGGAACTTAATTCTCCTAGGGAGGTGTTGATTTGCTCCCAATAATTTTATGGAGGAAAATGCATCCCTTGAGGCATCTCAGGGATTTCATGATGAGGAATTTTTTAGTGATGGGCTTGTCCTCATCAATGAGGATGTCTTCCTCTATGTCAATTCCAGCTGAATTACAGAGGTAACAAA
Organism: Arachis ipaensis; assembly: GCF_000816755.2. Lineage (NCBI taxonomy): Eukaryota > Viridiplantae > Streptophyta > Magnoliopsida > Fabales > Fabaceae > Arachis > Arachis ipaensis. The sequence goes on from NC_029793.2 coordinate 89,797,681, forward strand.
TGAGATGAGGGAAGGCTAACCTTGCCAAAGTAGAGGATTTGTCCGCCACCTTGTAGAGTTCTAGGGATATAACCTCATGAACTTCTACTTCCTCTCCAATCATGATGCTATGGATCATGATAGCCTGGTCTATAGTAACTTCAGACTGGTTGCTAGTGGGAATGATTGAGCGTTGGATAAACTCCAACCATCCCCTAGCCACGGGCTTGAGGTCATGCCTTCTTAGTTGAACCGGCTTCCCTCTTGAATCTCTCTTCCATTGAGCGCCCTCTTCACAAATGTCTATGAGGACCTTGGTCTAACCTTTGATCAAAGTTGACCCTTCTAGTGTAGGGGCGTGCATCTCCTTGCATCATGGACAAGTTGAATGCCAACCTTACATTTTCCGGACTGAAATCTAAGCATTTCCCCCAGACCATTGTAAGCCAATTCTTTGGGTCCGGGTTCACACTTTGATCATGGTTCTTAGTGATCCATGCATTGGCATAGAACTCTTGAACCATTAAGATCTTGACTTGTTGAATGGGGTTGGTGAGAATTTCCCAACCTCTTCTTCGAATCTCATGTCAGATCTCCAGAAATTCACCCTTTTTGAGCTTGAAAGGGACCTCGGGGATCACCTTCTTCTTGGCCACAACTTCATAGAAGTGGTCTTGATGCACCCTTGAGATGAATCTCTCCATCTCCCATGACTCAGAGGTAGAAGTTTTTGCCTTCCTTTTTCTCTTTCTAGAGGTTTCTCCGGCCTTTGGTGCCATAAATGGTTATGGAAAAACAAAAGCAACACTTTTACCACACCAAACTTAGAAGGTTTGCTCGTTCTCGAGCAAAAGAAGAATGAAGGGAGTAGCAGAAGAAGAAAATGGAGGAGATGGAGAGAGGGGTAGGGTTCGGCCATGTATGAGTGGGTTTGGGAGGAAAAGTGGTTTGAATTTGAATGGTGAGGTAGGTAGGGTTTTATGATGGAAGGATGTGGATTGGTGAAGAGATTATGGAGAAGAGGGTAGGATTTGATAGGTGAGGAGTTTTTGGGGAAGAGGTATTAAGGTGATTGGTGAAGGGTATTTGGGGAAGGGTGTCATGGGAAGGTGTGAAGAAGAGAGAGAGAGAGATGAGGTAGATGGTGATCCTGTGGGGTCCATAGATCCTGAGGTGTCAACGATTTCCCATCCCTGCACTATGTTGGCATGTAAACGCCCCTTGCTTGCCAATCCTGGCGTTAAACGCCAGGTTGCTACCCATTTCTGGCATTTAACGCCAGCTTTTCTCCCCAGTTTAATACTATTTTTCATTCTGTTTTTTCTTTTTCAGTTGTTTTTGTGGCTTCACATGATCATCAACCTACAGAAAATATAAAATAACAATAGAAAATGGATGTAATCAAATTAGATTTGGTTGCCTCCCAACAAGCGCTTCTTTAACGTCAATAGCTTGACAGTGGGTTCTCATGGAGCCTCACAGATACTCAGAGCATGATGATGGCCTCCCAACATCAAACTTAGAGTTTGAATGTGGGGGCTCTATTAGACTGTGCATTGAGAGAAGCTTTTCATGCTTCCTCTCCATGGTTACAAAGGGAGATCCTTGAACTTTAAACACAAGGGAGTCCTCATTCACTTGAAGGACCAATTCTCCTCTGTCAACATCAATCACAGCTTTTGTTGTGGCTAGGAAAGGTCTGCCAAGGATGATGGATTCATCCATACACTTCCCAGTGTCTAGGATTATGAAATCAACAGGGATGTAGTGGCCTTCAACCTTTACCAAGACATCCTCTACAAGTCCATAAGCCTGTTTCTTTGAATTATCTGCCATCTCTAGTGAGATTCTTGCAGCTTGTACCTCAAGGATCCCTAGCTTCTCCATCACAAAGAGTGGCATGAGGTTTATACTTGACCCTAGGTCACACAGAGCCTTCTCAAAGGTCATGGTGCCTATGGTACAAGGCATTGAGAACTTTCCAGGATCCTGCCTCTTCTGAGGTAATCTCTGCCTAGTCAAGTCATCCAGTTCTTTGGTGAGCAAGGGGGGTTCATCCTCCCAAGTCTCATTACCAAATAACTTGGCATTTAGCTTCATGATTGCTCCAAGGTACTTAGCAACTTGCTCTTCAGTAACACCTTCATCTTCTTCAGAGGAAGAATACTCATCAGAGCTCATGAATGGCAGAAGAAAATTTAATGGAATCTCCATGGTCTCTGTATGAGCATCAGATTCCTTTGGTTCCTCATTAGGGAACTTCTTGGAGGCCAGTGGACGTCCATTGAGGTCTTCCTCAGTGGAAATCACTGCCTTTCCCTCCTCTATGCATTCGGCCATGTGGGACGTGTTTATGGCCTTGCATTCTCTCTTTGGGTTCTCTTCTATATTGCTTGGGAGAGTGCTAGGAGGTGTTTCAGTAATTTTCTTACTCAGCTGACCCACTTGTACCTCCAAATTTCTAATGGAAGACCTTGCTTCAGTCATGAAACTGAGCATGGTCATGGATAGATCAGAGACTACAGTTGCTAAGTCTGAGTGGCTCTGCTTAGAATTCTCTGTCTGTTGCTGAGAAGATGATGGAAAAGGCTTGCTATTGCTAAACCTATTTCATCCATCATTACTATTGTTGAAGCCTTGTTGAGGCCTCTGTTGGTCCTTCCATGAGAGATTTGGATGATTTCTCCATGAAGGATTATAGGTGTTTCCATAGTGTTCTCCCATGTAATTCACCTCTGCCATTGCATGGTTCTCAGGGTCATAGGCTTCTTCTTCAGAGGAAGCCTCCTTAGTACTGCCTGATGCAGCTTGCATTTCAGACAGACTCTGAGAAATCATATTAACTTGCTGAGTCAATATTTTGTTCTGAGCAAATATGGCATTCAGAGTATCTATCTCAAGAACTCCTTTCTTTTAAGTTGTCCCATTATTCACAGGATTTCTTTCAGAAGTATACATGAATTGGTTATTTGCAACCATTTCAATGAGTTTTTGAGCTTCTTCAGGCATCTTATTCAGATGAAGAGATCCACCTGCAGAGTTGTCCAAAGACATCTTGGACAATTCAGACAGACCATCATACCTATGATGCTCCATTCTGAAAGCATGTCAGAAGGACACCTTCTGATCAATTGCTTGTATCTTTCCCAAGCTTCATAGAGGGATTCACCTTCCTTCTGTCTGAAGGTCTGGACTTCCACTCTAAGCTTACTCAATTTTTGAGGTGGAAAGAATTTGGCCAGAAAAGCACTGATCAGCTTTTCCCAAGAGTTCAGGCTTTCCTTAGGTTGTGAATCCAACCATACTCTAGCTCTATCTCTTATAGCAAAGGGAAAAAGCATAAGCTTGTATACTTCGGGATCAACTCCATTGGTCTTGACAGTGTCATAGATTTGCAAGAATTCAGCTAAGAACTGATGAGGATCTCCAATGGAAGTCCATAAAACTTGCAATTCTGTTGCATTAGAGAAACTAATTGAGGCTTAAGCTCAAAGTTGTTTGCTCCAATGGCAGGAATTGAGATGCTTCTCCCATAGAAGTCGGGAGTAGGTGCAGTAAAGTCACCAAGCACCTTCCTTGCATTGTTGCCATTATTATTGTTTTCGGCTGCCATGGCTTCTTCTTGTTTAAAGATTTCTGTTAGGTCTTCTACAGAGAGTTGTGCTTTAGCTTCTCTTAGCTTTCTCTTCAAGGTCCTTTCAGGTTCAGGATCAGCTTCAACAAGAATGCCTTTGTCTTTGCTCCTGCTCATATGAAAGAGAGGAGAAGAAGAAAGTATGGAATCCTCTATGTCACAGTATAGAGATTCCTTGATGTGTCAGAGGAAAAGAAGGATGGAAGGATGAGGTAGAGAGGAGAGAATTCAAACTTATAGAGAGAGGGAGTCCGAATTGCACATTTGAGGGGGAGTGTTAGTCCCTTAAATAGAAGAATGTGAGAAGGGGGGAAGCATTTTCGAAAACAAATTTTTTAAATAAAACTAAAAATTTTAAATTAAAAAGAATTTGAAATAATTAAAAGAAATTTTGAAAATTTGGTTGATGATTTTCGAAAATTAAAATTGAGAAAGTAATCAAGTGATTTTGAAAAAGATTCTGAAATTAGAAATAAAAAAAAGATATGAGTGAAAATCATTTTTGAAAAAGATGTGGTTGAGAAGATATGATTGAGAAAATATGGTTTTAAAAAGATATGATTGACAAACAATTAAAAGATTTGATTTTTAAAATTAATGTCTTGGCTAACAAGAAATTTAAAAGATATGATTCTAAAATTCAATTATTGAACCTTTCTTAACAAGGAAGAAATTTTTGAATCAAATCACTAATTGTTAGCAAGGATTTTCGAAAATAGTAAAAAAATGAAAAGGATTTGATTTTGAAAAGATATGATTGAAAAGATATGATTTGAAAAAGATTTGATTTTGAAAAATTATGAAAATTTGAAAAAGATTTGAATTAAAAACAAAATCTTCCCTCTTGTGCCCTCCTGGTGTTAAACGCCCAGAATGGTATCCATTCTAGCGTTTAACGCCCAAAATACTACCTTTTTGGGCGTTTAACGCCCAGCCAGGTACCCTGGCTGGCGTTTAAATGCCAATTTTCCTTCCTCACTGGGCGTTTTGAACGCTCAGCTTTTTCTTTGTAATTCCTCTACTGCATGTTCTGAATCTTCAATTCTTTGTATTATTAACTTGAAAAGGCAAAACTTTGAAAAAAAAATTTAAAATTTTTTTTATGATGAAAAACAACAAAATGAAACTAATCATGTAAAACTAAGATCAAATAAAAATGCATGCAGGACACCAAACTTAGAAATTTTCATATTAGAAATACTAACAAATTGAGAATGCATATGAGAAACAACAAAACACACAAAACAAGAGAATTTAAAGATCAGAGCAAGGGAATCATCAAGAACAACTTGAAGATTTATGAAGAACATAATTCATACATTCGAAAAATGCAGGGAATTAAACAATGCATGCAGGACACCAAACTTAAAAATTGACACCAGACTTAAACAAGAAACACAATTTATTTTTGGTTTTATGATTTTATTAATTTTTTTTTTTGCAATTTTTCGAAAATTAATTTGGAAAAATAAAAATAAGGATTTCAAAATTTTTAACAAGAATTCCAGGAATCATGCAATGTTAGTCTAAAACTCCGGTCCAGGAATTAGACATGGCTTACTAGCCAGCCAAGCTTTCAGTGAAAACTCCGGTCCAAAACACTAGACATGGCCAATGGCCAGCCAAACTTTAGCAGATCATTACATTCAACAGCAAGATTGATAGAAATCAACAAGCTCTTGTGATGATAAGTTGAAACCTCGGTCCAAAAGTTTAGACATGGTTTCACAACCAGCCAGACTTCAACAAATCATTATGAAACTCTAGAATTCATTCTTAAAAATTCTGAAGAACAGAATAGAAAAAAAAAAATTTCGAAAATAAAAAGTGAAAAGCTTAAACATAAAATAAAATTACCTAATCTGAGCAACAAGATGAACCGTCAGTTGTCCAAACTCGAACAATCCCCGGCAACGATGCCAAAAACTTGGTGCGCGGGGATTGTTTGTTTCCCAGCAACGGCGCCAAAAACTTGGTGCACGAGGATTGTGATCTCAACTCTTTGTCACAACTCCGCACAACTAACCAGCAAGTGCACTGGGTCGTCCAAGTAATAAACCTTACGTGAGTAAGGGTCGTTCCCACGGAGATTGTCGGCTTGAAGCAAGCTATGGTCATCTTGTAAATCGCAGTCAGGCAGATTCAAATGGTTATGGAGAATTGATAATTAAAAGATGAATAAAATATAAAATAAGATAGAAATACTTATGTAATTCATTGGTGAGAATTTCAGATAAGCGTATGAAGATGCTTTGTTCCTCCTGAACTTCTGCTTTCCTATTGTCTTCACCCAATCATTCATACTCCTTTCCATGGCAAGCTGTATGTTGGGTTTCACCGTTGTCAACGGCTACCTCCCGTCCTCTCAGTGAAAATGGTCCAAATGCGCTGTCACCGCACTGCTAATCAGCTGTTGGTTCTCGATCATGTTGGAATAGGATCCATTGATCCTTTTGCGTCTGTCACTACGCCCAACACTCGCGAGTTTGAAGCTCGTCACAGTCATCCCATCCCAGATCCTACTCGGAATACCACAGACAAGGTTTAGACTTTCCGGATCTCAAGATTGGCCGCCAATAATTCTAACTTATACCACGAAGACTCCGATCTTTTGGAATGGAGGCTAAAAGATACACACCCAAGCTATTGCAGATAGAATGGAAGTGGTTGTCAGGCACGCGTTCATAAGTGAGAATGATGATGAGTGTCATGGATTATCACATTCATCAGGTTGAAGTGCGAGTGAATATCTTGGAATAAGAATAAGCTTGAATTGAATAGAAAAACAATAGTACTTTGCATTAATTCATGAGGAACAGCAGAGCTCCACACCTTAATCTATGGTGTGTAGAAACTCCACCGTTGAAAATACATAAGTGAAAATAATGTTCATTGGCTTCGGCCCCAGAGAGGGAACCAGAATAACCAAGATTGATCCATGATAAGATCAGATGAAAATACAATAGCAAAAGGTCCTATTTATAGAGAACTAGTAGCCTAGGGTTTACAGAAATGAGTAAATGATGCAGATATCCACTTCCGGGCCCACTTGGTGTGTGCTTGGGCTGAGCATTGAAGCTTTTGAGTTAAACGCCAGCTTTGGTGCCAGTTTTGGCGTTTAACTCCAGCTTTTGTGCCAGTTCTGGCGTTTTGACGCCAAATTTTTTATGCTAATTTAAAATGCCGATTTGGGCCATTAAATCTCGAGCAAAGTATAAATTATTATATATTGCTGGAAAGCCCAGGATGTCTACTTTCCAACGCAATTGAGAGCGCGCCAATTGGGCTTCTGTAGCTCTAGAAAATTCACTTCGAGTGCAGGGAGGTCAGAATCCAACAGCATCTGTAGTCCTTTTTCAGCCTCTGAATCGGATTTTTGCTCAGGGCCCTCAATTTCAGCCAGAAAATACCTGAAATCATAGAAAAACACACAAACTCATAGTAAAGTCCAGAAATGTGATTTTTGAATAAAAACTTATAAAAATATAATAAAAACTAACTAAAACATATTAAAAACTACCTAAAAACAATGCCAAAAAGCATATAAATTATCTGCTCATCATGCTACCAGCCCCCCTTTGTTCCTGACAGATGGCACCGAGGACGGTGCAAAACTTTAAGTGTGGGGAGGTCGGTCAGTACCTGACTTCCGGAGGTAACTTCTCTTTCCTAAACACCAATAAAATAGGATACTTAGTTAGTTTTTCTTTAGGATAGATTGCATAGTAATAATTAGTTGCATGCATGTTCTATTTAGTTGAAAAATAATAAGTTTCTCTTAAGACCCTAATTTTGAAAAATTTCACTAATTTAAATCAAAACTTTTGTGTTAAATTTGTTTGATGTTGTAATTGGGACATAGTTTAAAAAGCTAAGAACACACAACCCGTGAGATTTTGAGCCTAATTACATGGTTACATTATTTAACTATAAATATTTTATTCTTGTGTGTTCACTTCTCTATGATTGTAATCTTTATTTTGTTCCATCCTATATGTCCAATGCTTAATGTATTTATATGCATGCATATGATTGAGGCCATTACTTGTTTAGCTCACTTATCCCAAATAAGCCTACCCTTTAAATTACCTTTGTTAGCCACTTTGAGCCTTTTAAATCCCATTTATTCTATATTTTACCACATTACTAGCCTTAAGCAGAAAAACAATTAAACACCCCAAGTTGAATCTTTGGTTAGCTTAAGATAGAGATTGTGTGTTAATTAAGCATGGGAAAATTGTGGGAACATGGGTTAATAAAGGAATATGTTATGTTCTTACCTTAATAAAATAATGGAAATTTGGGTACCTACTCATGTAAAACAGAAAAATTAAAAATCCATATGCATTGATAAGCTATGTTTATTTTCCTAGTTAATAAAATATAAAAAAAATCTAAAAATATTCAATAAATATTTAAATAAATAAGGGGACAAAATTACCCCAATTCTAAGTTAAGTAAAGCTCCAATGCATATGTGATAAGAAAATTAAAAGAAAAAGTTAATACATGAGTATGTAATGTAAAAGTGGGAAATTATGGGTAGCTAGGCATGAATTATGGAGTGGAGTCTGCACGAATGACGCGAACGCGTGAACGACGCGAACGCGTGATAAGGAAAATTGATGAATGACGCAAACGCATGGACGACGCGTATGCGCGACCTGCGCGATCTGCAGAAATAATAGAATATGGTGGGGGCGATTTCGGGCCTCATTTTAACCCAGTTTTTGGCCCAGAAACACAGACTAAAGCTAGGGAACATGCAGAGACTCAACACGCATCCACACACATTCAGTATTAGGATTACTTTTAGTTTTAGATCTAAATCTAGATTAACTTTACATTGATAGTTTATGCTTTCGCTTTGGATTTTGGATGCTGAAGAGTTATTACCTCCGTTGAAGACACTACTTTAGTTTGTTTCCTTATTCCTTTACTCTTTTCATGTTGATCATTGACCCTATTCAAATAAGTATGTTGCATTTTGGATTTATTAATATATAGAGTTACTTTTACTTTTAATTAATTATAAATTCTCTATTTTATTTTATTTAATTTATTATGTCTTCTTATATTTTTATGAGTATTATATCCATGTCAATGGAGTAGTTTTTCTACTTGACATGGGGGTTGATTAAGAGGAAACACTTGAGTTGGAAGGCTTAAGTGTCGATTAAATTGAACGTTGTTGGCTAGTTCTGTATTTACTAATGCTAGACCTTCCTAAGGGAGAGGACTAGGATTTG
>NC_029793.2:89806546-89807253 GCF_000816755.2 Arachis ipaensis
TATTTTTAATTCTAAAATTTGTGACAACCCTTTTTAAATTGGTGAGGCAGACTTTAGCTGGTTAAGGGCTATACTTGCAATGCATTTTGATGTGTATTTTTGGAAAACGAATTCCAAACACACAAATCTAACCGGCAAGTGCACCGGGTCGCATCAAGTAATAATAACTCATGGGAGTGAGGTCGATCCCACAGGGATTGAAGGATTGAGCAATTTTAGTTTAGTGGTTGATTTAGTCAACCGAATCAAGATTTGGTTGAGTGATTTGTGATTTGCAGAATTTAGATTGCATGGAAAGTAAAGGGAATGGGTAAATTGCATGAAAGTAAAGATAACTGAAATTTAAAGTGCTGAATCTTAAAGAACAAGAAATTAAATGGCAGAAACTTAGAACGCAAGAAATGTAGATTGCGGAATCTTAAAGTGCAAGAAATGTAAATGGCTTGAATTGTAAAGGGAATTGGGAATTGGACTTGCAGAAATTAAACAAGGAAAAGTAAAATTGCAACAAACAGAGAAGTAAAGGATGACTTGAATTGAACCGGATCTTAAAACAGAAATGTAAATAAGCTTGAGAAGTAGTAAACAGAGAATGGGAAATGGGAAATCCGGATCTCAAGACCCAAGAGACTAGAAAACCAAGTCTAGATCTCAATGCCTTCCTAGATCCAACAAGAACAATTGCAAGGGAAACGAAGAATTGTAAA
>NC_029793.2:89807406-89859582 GCF_000816755.2 Arachis ipaensis
GTCTTCAAGCCTTCAATTGGGCCTTTGCTCTTGATGGAATTGGGTTGATAGAGGCCTTGGTTGATTGCTCTTGGAGTTTGGAGAAGAACCGAAGTGAACCGGGTTTGGAATCATGAAAGCTTGAGTAAAAGTTTGAGTAAAAGTTTGAGGCAAACTTTTACTCAAACTTTTCACATCAGCCACCCCATTTTGCTGATACCAACGTTTGGGCAAAAGTTTGGGGTCAAACTTTTGCTCAAACGTTGGCCTCCCCTTGCATACTCATGGCGCCAACTTTGCCAAAAAGTTTGAGGCAACCGTTGGCGCAAACTTTTGCTCTCCAGGGTGTTGATTTGTGATGCCAAAAGTTTGCCAGAAAGTTTGAGGCAAACTTTTGGTCCAGCTTTTTGCCCAAAAGTTTGCACAAAAGTTTGAGGCAAACTTTTGGTCCAGGTTTTTGCTCCCTGGTTCATTTTCACTTATTCCAAAAGTTTGAGCTAAAGTTTGAGGCAAACTTTTGCTCAAACTTTTTGTCCTCTCTTCCTCCTAGCCATTCCTTCTTGCTTCAACCTTTCTCCAAGCTTTCTTCACCTATCATTAATCAACCAAACACATCAAAGCTATGCTCAAAATCATGAGATATTCATTCTTTCATAATATGTGACAATTATAGCATAAAACCTCATGAAATTGCATTAATTCATCTATGGTTGATTAAATCAAAGGAAGCATGAAAATCTACCCAATTGGCTTGCTTATGGCTCAAGAAAGTGCATAAATCAATTGAAAACAAAAGAAAAAGGCTAGTGAAACTAGGCTAAGATGACTTGTCATCACAATACCAAACTTAAAGCTTGCTTGTCCCCAAGCAAGGAAACTAATTATGCTTAGAGGTTCTTTCAATTAAGACGGATTGAAGAACAACTTGTCAGGTCCTTTGGGTGAAGTGATCAAGTAACAGTGGGGTGAACTCTAAATTATATGCTCATACAAGGGCTTCAGTGCTCACTAGTCCTCACATATTGGGAGTCTTAGGTCTTAGGATTTTCATCCAAATGGTATCATGGAGATCTCTTTATATGTAGTCACCTTGAAGCAGCTTATAGTTTCTGTGCTTTGGCCTCGACTCTAAGTGTCATGTCTCAAAGCAGCTCTTTAGATAAGCTTTCAATCAATACTCCTAAACCAGTTGGTTTTAAGGTATTAGGTGTTAAAGCACCCCTAAGGATTTACTTGCTCAAGCCTCTTTCTTTGACACAACTCAACCACAAGCATTTCCTAGGCTAACAACTCTTTGAGTTTTGTTTCTTCTTTCTTTTTCTGCCTAGTAATTGATGCTCAGAGCCTTGGGCCATGTTCTTTTTCCTTTTGTATTTTCTTTATTTTCTTTTGTTTTGTTTGCTGCTTCTTGGATCAATAGATTTTTGAGAATCTCCACAATACTTCTTTGAACTTCATGTCCTGCCTATGAGCTCCCATGCAAGTTTTCACAAGCATGCAACCTCAATACATAATCATACAACTAGAACCACCACTTCTCCTAATCTTTTGCTTGCCTCAAAATTGTTTAATTCCTCAATCCTTCTTTTCAAAGAACTTTCATGTGATGCATTTTTTTGAAAAATTGAGTGCAAACAAGTTTTGGAGAGTATGATGTTGTAAATGATCAAGCATCTTGCTTATTGAATTTCAGAAAAGAAACCATGCTAAACAGACAGATAATCAGGGAAACAAAACCACTCTCAATCATAGCAGTGTTTGATGTAAAATAATCACTTAACAATACAACCTTTTGGAGTTCGCTTGCTTTACTCCTCATATCATCATCACTGATCATTAGTTGGTTGTGGGGTGTTGGGGGTTGGAAGGGTGGGTAGTGTGGTGGTATGTAGTGATTGTTGTTGGTATGGTGGTGTTTTTGCAGGTTTGAGAAATTGGGGTTGTTGTAGTTGAAGTCCCTTTGTTCCTGATGTTGAGATTCCCTCATTCTTAGATAAGAATGTGGCTTCCATGGTGGAAATTGTGCCTTCACTGTAGTAGAATGGAGAAAATCAATTTGTCTAGCTATTGACTCCAATTGTTGCTGAGTTTGCTGATGTAGCTGTTTGCTTTGATTCATGACTGCCTTCATTCCTTCAAGATTCATTATCTCCTTTTCTGAAGTTGCATTCTGTGGGGTCTCAAATGAATGTTGGTTATTGGCTCTCTTGTCATTGAACTCTGCAGTTCTTTGGCTAGCTGCTGTTGCTTTGAGTAGGTCATCTGAGAAGTAATCCACCGCTCTTCTTGTTTCTGGGGTTAATCCTTCATAGAACGCTTGGAAACCCACTTTGTCATTTGCTTTCTTGTATCTTTCCCATGCTTTGAACAATGGTTCTTCCTCTCCTTGTATGAATGGATGTATTCCCTCTTTCATCTTGATGTTTTGTTGGGATGAGGAGAATTTGGCTAGAAATTTGGCAACCAAATCATCCCAAATAGTGATACTTCCTTGGGGAAAAGTTTCAAGCCATTGTGCCGCTTCATCCTTTAGTGAAAAAGGGAATAGCAAGAGCTTATAGGCATCATGATTTATACTATCAAAGTTGACAACACCACAGGTCCTCAGAAAAATGGATAGGTGCTGTTTAGGATCCTCCAATGGATTTCCACCATAGGAACAATTGTTCTCTATTAGTGTAATGAGTTGTGGCTTCATGTTGTGGTGTTCTTCTTTCTCAGAAACTCCTTCTTCAATGATATCCTTCCCTCTGGCTGTTCTTCTTCCCTGTGACATATAAATCAACAACGGAACACACAGTGATTCTCTTGAAAATTAAGTGTAGTCAGTTGAGACAAAACTTCAAACAGTTAGTGGGTTAGTCAAAAATTAAAGAAAAAGTGCTTGATCTAGATCTCCACTTTACTTAATCATTGTCAATCTAATCAATCCCCGGCAACGGCGCCAAAAAACTTGATGTGTATTTTTGGAAAACGAATTCCAAACACACAAATCTAACCGGCAAGTGCACCGGGTCGCATCAAGTAATAATAACTCACGGGAGTGAGGTCGATTCCACAGGGATTGAAGGATTGAGCAATTTTAGTTTAGTGGTTGATTTAGTCAAGCGAATCAAGATTTGGTTGAGTGATTTGTGATTTGCAGAATTTAGATTGCATGGAAAGTAAAGGGAATGGGTAAATTGCATGAAAGTAAAGATAACTGAAATTTAAAGTGCTAAATCTTAAAGAACAATAAATTAAATGGCAGAAACTTAGAACGCAAGAAATGTAGATTGCGGAATCTTAAAGTGCAAGAAATGTAAATGGCTTGAATTGTAAAGGGAATTGGGAATTGGACTTGCTGAAATTAAACAAGGAAAAGTAAAATAGCAACAAACAGAGAAGTAAAGAATGACTTGAATTGAACCAGATCTTAAAATAGAAATGTAAATAAGCTTGAGAAGTATGGCGCCAACGTTTGCCAAAAAGTTTGAGGCAAACGTTGGCGCAAACTTTTGCTCTCCAGGGTGTGTTGTTCATGCGCCAACATTTGCCAAAAAGTTTGCGGCAAACGTTGGCGCAAACTTTTGCTCTCCAGGGTGTTGATTTGTGATGCCAAAAGTTTGCCAGAAAGTTTGAGGCAAACTTTTGCTCAAGCTTTTTGCCCAAAAGTTTGCACAAAAGTTTGAGGCAAACTTTTGGTCCAGCTTTATACCCAAAAGTTTGCACAAAAGTTTGAGGCAAACTTTTGGTCCAGCTTTTTGCTCCCTGGTTCATTTTCACTTATTCCAAAAGTTTGAGCTAAAGTTTGAGGCAAACTTTTGCTCAAACTTTTTGTCCTCTCTTCCTCCTAGCCATTCCTTCTTGCTTCAACCTTTCTCCAAGCTTTCTTCACCTATCATTAATCAACCAAACACATCAAAGCTATGCTCAAAATCATGAGATATTCATTCTTTCATAATATGTGACAATTATAGCATAAAACCTCATGAAATTGCATTAATTCATCTATGGTTGATTAAATCAAAGGAAGCATGAAAATCTACCCAATTGGCTTGCTTATGGCTCAAGAAAGTGCATAAATCAATTGAAAACAAAAGAAAAGGCTAGTGAAACTAGGCTAAGATGACTTGTCATCACATTTCTCTTATACGATTCTCTTAATTGGTCTAACTTCTGCCATGCATCACTGCTGACACGCCATTTGTCTTTGACATAGAGTGTCTACAGGCGTTTGAAACTCTGAAAGCTAAACAGGTCACAGCACCAGTCATTTCTGCACCAGACTGGACATTACCATTCGAACTAATGTGTGATGCCAGTGACTATGCCATTGGTGCAGTATTGGGACAGAGGCATAACAAGCTTCTGCACGTCATTTATTATGCTAGCCGTTTTTTGAATGATGCACAGAAGAATTACACAACCACAGAGAAGGAGTTGCTTGCAGTGGTTTATGCCATTGACAAGTTCAGATCTTATTTAGTAGGATCAAAAGTGATTGTGTACACTGACCATGCTGCACTAAAATATCTCCTCACAAAGCAGGATTCAAAAGCCAGACTCATAAGATGGGTGTTGCTTCTGCAAGAGTTTGATATAGAAATAAGAGACAGAAAAGGGGACAGAGAACCAGTAGCAGGGGCGTCCCTCCCTCCTATTGAGATCTCTGAAACCTTTTCAGATGAGCAACTCTTTACCGTTCAAGAATTACCATGGTTTGCAGACGTTGCAAACTATAAAGCTATGAGATTCATGCCAAAAGGGTACAGTAAGCAACAAATGAAAAAATTGATTTCTGATGCAAAGTACTACTTGTGGGATGAACCATATCTCTTTAAGAGGTGTACAGACGGAGTAATCCGCAGATGTGTGCCTAGAGAAGAGGCACAGAAGATCGTATGGCATTGCTATGGATCACAATATGGAGGACACTTTGGAGGTGAGCGAACAGCCACAAAGGTTCTCTAATGTGGTTTCTACTAGCCTACTCTCTATAGAGACTCCCGAGAGTTTGTACATAACTGTGATAGTTGCCAGAGAGCTGGTAATCTGCCTTATGGTTATGCCATGCCTCAACAAGGGATCTTAGAGATTGAGTTGTTTGATGTATGGGGTATTGACTTCATGGGGCCTTTCCCACCATCATACTCAAACACCTATATTCTGGTGGCAGTAGACTATGTATCTAAATGGATGGAGGCAATTGCAATGCCCACTAATGATACTAAGACAGTAATGAAGTTCCTCTAAAAGCATATCTTCAATAGGTTCGGTGTCCCTAAGATACTGATTAGTGATGGAGGCACTCATTTCTGCAATAAACAGCTTGACTCTGCTCTGGTCCGATATGGAATTAACCACAAAGTGGCAACTCCATATCATCCACAGAAAAATGGGCAGGCTGAAGTCTCGAATAGAGAACTAAAACGAATCCTAAAACGGACTGTAAGTACCCGTAGAAAGGATTGGGCAAGAATTCTGGATGATGCTCTGTGGGCATACAGAACAGTATTCAAGACTCTTATAGGGACCTCTCTATACCAGCTTGTGTATGGCAAAGCCTGTCATCTGCAAGTGGAGCTAGAACACAAAGCCGACTGGGCAACCAGGTTCCTAAGCATTGATGCTAAGGTAGCTGGAGAGAAAAGATTACTCCAGTTGAATGAGCTGGAAGAGTTCAGACTCAATGCTTTCGAAAATGCTAAAATTTATAAAGAGAAAGCAGAAAAATGGCATGATAAAAGGCTGTCTTCTAGAGTCTTTGAGGTAGGACAGAAGGTCCTGCTGTTTAACTCTAGGCTCAGATTGTTCCCTGGAAAGTTGAAATCCCAGTGGAAGAGACCATATGTGATTACAAGTGTGTCACCATATGGTTATGTAGAGCTTCAAGATATTGATTCTGACAAAAAGTTCATTTTTAATGGACAGAGAATCAAACATTATCTTAAAGGCAATGTTAAGCAAGAATGCTCAAAGCTGAGACTAAATTAAAAGCTCAGTAAAGTCCAGCTAAAGACAGTAAAGAAGCGCTTACTGGGAGGCAACCCAGCCATTATTAGATGTTTATAATAATTATATAAGTTTATTTAATTTTGTTAATTATATTTGTTAATGCTTATCAGTGAAAAAGTCAAGGAAATGAAGCTTCAGAACATAAAACATAAGAATCACAGAGTAAAAGAGCTCACTGGCGTCAAAACGCCAATAAAGAGGCAAATTGGGCGTTAAACGCCAGAATGGCTACCATTCTGGGCGTTTAACGCCAGTAAAGATATCATTCTGGGCGTTTAACGCCAGAAATAGCAGCATCCTGGGCGTTCAGAAAAACGCCCAGTGAGAAAGGATTTCTGGTGTTTAACACCAGCCAGGGTATCTGGCTGGGCGTTAAACACCCAAAATGGCCACCAGATGGGCGTTAAACGCCAGAATGGATATCATTCTGGTCGTTTAACGCCAGAACAGCTAGGGGAGAGGTAATTTCGTTTCCAATTCAATTTTTTTCGAACTTTCTTGTTTTAATTCAAAATTTTCTGCATCTAAACATTACAAACATTCAATTTCTAACTTCCATTAACAAAAATTCATAATCTTATAAATTCCTTTTAATTATCCTTCAAATTCTTTAAACTTTTTCAAAAACTCATTTATCTTTCCAATTTCTTTTCAAATCTTTTCAATTCATTCATATTATCTTTTATTTCTTAGATGCATACACAAAAATTCAGATTTAACCTCCTCATATCTTTTTCCTATCTTTTAAATTTTTGAAAAGAATCTCATCTTTTTTATATCAGGTTTATCTTTTATCAATCATATCTTTCAATCATATCTTTTTCTAAAATTTTGAAACCATTCCCTCGCTCCCCTCTATTTATACATTCGGCAATCCCCATTCCTCCATCATTCAAATTCTTCTCTCCATCTATTCATCTTCTTTCTTTACTTTTTCTTGGGGATAAGCAACCCTGTAAGTTTGGTGTGATTTTCCGTGATCACTGACCAAGATCATGGCCCCTAAAGGAAAACAAACCACTACAAGAGGCAAAAAAGAAAACAATCCAAAACCACAACGGATGCATGAGAGGTTCTGCACCAAAGAACATGCAGATCATTACTTCAAAATTGTGTGCAGAAGATCAGTGATCCCGGAAGTCAAGTTCAATCTAAAAGAAGAAGAATATCCAGAGATCTAAGAGCAGATTTGAAACAGAGGCTGGAAAATCCTAGCTAATCCTGAGTTTAATGTGGGAAGAAACATGGTCCAGGAATTCTGTGCAAATTTGTGGCTGACAGATAAGCAAAGAATAGAGGGAACTGCCTTCAACACTTTTCGAACCATAGTCAGAGGGAGGATTATCTACTTCCATCTTGACAAAGTAAGAGAAGTCCTCAAACTTCCTCAACTGCAGGATGATCCAGAATCCTTTAATAGGAGAATGGATAAAGATAAAAAGTTGGATCAAGTTCTAGAGGACATATGCCTTCCTGGAACCAAGTGGATAACCTATTCAAAAGGTATCCCAAACTAACTGAAGAGAGGAGACCTCAAGCCAGTTGCTAGGGGCTGGCTAGATTTCATTGGGCGATCTATACTTCCCACCATTAACCGCTCTGAAGTCACTGTCAAAAGAGCAGTGATTATTCACTGTATTATGCAGGGAAAAGAAGTGGAGGTTCATCAGCTAATCCCTTGTGAAATTTACTTATTTGCAAACAAGCAATCCACTGAGGCCAAATTGGCTTACCCAAGCTTGATCAGTCTGTTATGTAAAGATGCGGGGGTACAGATAGGTGTGGATGAATATATCCCAGTTGAACACCCAATCACTAAAAGGGTAATGGATGGACCTCAAGTTCAAGACAACCTCATCAAGAGGAGGGCGCATGAGCTCCTCCCAGAAATCCCTCAATTTGACTATTGGGCCCGCTTAGAAGCATCTGTCAACAAGCTGCAAGAATCTATGGATCAACTCAAAGAAGAGCAGTAGAATTAGAATAGCATGCTCTGCAAACTGCTCAGAGAACAAGAGAAGCAAGGGCGTGAGCTACAGGAACTAAAGCGCCATAAGCTGTCTCTTGAAGAGTTGGATGTCCCACAGATTGAAGGAGCACCTACCCCTCAAATCAAGGTTGTTGAGTCCTAACTCTGTGACAACTTTTATTATTAGAAACATATTTTAAGAGTCACATAAGCATTAGTATTAGAGTCATTAATTTTTATCTCTTTAATTTCCTTTCTTTTATTATTATTTGTCTGCTTTTATGTTTATTTTATGTCTTATTTCGATTCCATGATCAATAAAATTTAGAGTATATGTCTTAAAACTATGAATAATCCCATAAATCCCTCACCTTTCTTAAAAAAATGTTTTTATTTGCAAAAGAATAAGAAGTACATGAATTTCAAATTATATCTTGAAAATAATCTAATTATTTTGATGTGGTGGCAATACTTTTTGTTTTCTGAATGAATGCTTGAACAGTGCATATTTTTTATATTGTTGTTTATGAATGTTAAAATTGTTGGCTCTTGAAAGAATAATGAAAAAGGAGAAATGTTATTGATAATCTAAAAATCATAAAATTGACTCTTGAAGCAAGAAAAAGCAGTGAATACAAGGCTTGTGAAAAAAATTTGTGGCGAAAGAAAAAAGAAAAAGAAAGAAAAAGAAAAACAACCAGAAAGAGCCAATAACCCTTTAAACTAAAAGACAAGGGTAAAGAGGATCCAAGGCTTTGAGCATTAATGGATAGGAGGGCCCAAAGGAATAAAATCCTGGCCTAAGCGGCTAAATCAAGTTGTCCCTAACCATGTGCTTGTGTCATGAAGGTCCAAGTGAAGAGCTTGAGACTGAGTGGTTAAAGTCGTGGTCCAAAGCAAAAAGAGTGTGCTTAAGAGCTCTGGGCACGTCTAACTGGGGAATCTAGCAAAGCTGAGTCACAATCTGAAAAGGTTCACCCAGTTATGTGTCTGTGGCATTTATGTATCCGGTGGTAATACTGGAAGACAAAATGCTTAGGGTCACGGCCAAGACTCATAAAGTAGCTGTGTTCAAGAATCAACATACTGAACTAGGAGAATCAATAACACTATCTGAATTCTGAGTTCCTATAGATGTCAATCATTCTGAACTTCAAAGGATAAAGTGAGATGCCAAAACTGTTCAGAAACAAAAAGACTACAAGTCCCGCTCATCTAATTGGAAATGAGCTTCATTGATATTTGGAATTCATTGTATATTCTCTTCTTTTTATCCTATTTTTATTTTTAGTTGCTTGGGGACAACCAACAATTTAAGTTTGGTGTTATGATGAGCAGATAATTTATACACTTTTTGGCATTATTTTTACATAGTTTTTAGTATGTTTTAATTACTTTTTATTATTTTTTTATTAGTTTTTATTCAAAAATCACATTTCTGGACTTTATTATGAGTTTGTATGTTTTTTGAAATTTCAGGTATGTTCTGACTGAAATTGAGGGACCTGAGCAAAAATCTGATTCAGAGGCTGAAAAAGGACTGCAGATGTTGTTGGATTCTGACCCTCCTGCACTCGAAATGGATTTTCTGGAGCTATAGAAGGCCAATTGGCGTGCTCTTAATTGCGTTGGAAAGTAGATATCTTAGGCTTTCCAGCAATATTTAATAGTCCATACTTTGCTCGAGATTTGATGGTGCAAACTGGCGCTCAAAGTTAGCCTAAAACTTTCTGGCGTAAAATGCCAGAACTGTCACTTTTTTCGGTGTTAAATGCCCATTCTGGCACCCAGGGTGGCGTTTAACGCCAACTTTGGGCATATTCACGTGAAAGCTTGAAAGCTCAGCCCAGGCACGCACCAAGTGGGTCCCGGAAGTGGATTTCTGCACTATCTGCACTTAGTTACTCATTTTCTGTAAACCTAAGTTACTAGTTTAGTATAAAAACTACTTTTAGAGATTCATTCAGCACCTTTTGACATTTTTACACTTCATATTGTAACTTTGATGGCATGAGGTGAGGAGCTCTACTGTGTTTCAATGGATTAATGCAATTACTACTATTTTCTATTCAATCACACTTGATTCTATTCTAAGATACTCATTCGTACTTCAATATAGAGAATATGATGATCCGTGACACTCATCATTATCCTTAATCCTATGAACGCGTTCCTGACAAACACTCCGTTCTATCTGAGCTCAACGTAGTCATTGAGCGATAGCTTGAGTGCGTATCTCTTGGGTTTCTGATCTACAGACCGAGTCCGGAGGTTAGAACCTTCGTGGTATAGGCTAGAACCAATTGGGCAGTATTCCTGGGATCCGGAAAGTCTAAACCTTGTCTGTGGTATTCTGAGTAGGATCTGGGAAGGAATGACTGTGACGAGCTTCAAACCTGCGAATGTTGGGCCCAGTGACAGTGTACAAAAGGACAAGGGTCCTATTCCGACGCTAGTAGGAACCGACAGATGATTAGCCGTGCGGTAGCAGTACATGGTATTTTTCATTCGAGACGAGCAATCCAATAGTTGATTCGCTGTGCAGAGATTGTACCTGGTATTTTTCATCCGAGAGGATCATACAGCTTGCCATTGAAGGAAGCCATGCGTGTTTAGAGACGAAGACAGTAGGAAAGCAGGGATTCAGATGACAGAGCATCTCCGAAATCTCAGCCTATTTCTCATTACTGAATCACAAGTACTATTTATTTCATGTTATTTATTTTTCAGAATGGGTACAGTTGGATATCTTTTACTATGGCCTTATAGAAAAGGACCAAATATCTCTAGACCACTCAGCTGATGGATCTATACATATGAGAAAGACAATTGAAGAGGCTCAAGAGCTCATTGATACAGTTGCTAGAAATTAATATCTATACTTAAGTAGTGGGACCTCCATGAAAGAAGAAGTTAATGCATTATCCACTAAACTTAGTCCTCAAGAACAAGTTGCTGAACTCAATCAGCAATTGCTCATTATAACAAAACAGTTTGCAGAATTCAAAGAGATGCTCCAAGACACTAAAAATGCTAACCAGAATATGGAAGCACAATTGGATCAGACAAGACAGCAGCTATCTAAACAGATAACAGAAGAATGCCAAGCTGTTCAATTAAAGAGTGGGAAGACATTGAATGTTTCAATTCAAAGCAGCAGAAAGCCAAGAAAGGAACAAATAATAGAGGATGACCAACCCATTACCCAAAATCCCTCTGAAGACAGTAAGAACCCAGAGAGGAATGATTCTGGCGTTCAAACGCCAGAAAAGGGTAAGAAAGTGGCGTTAAACGCCCAAGGGATGGCCAGTTCTAGCATCCAAACGCCAGAAAAGGGTGGCAATCTGGCGTTAAACGCCCAGGCAGCCCCCAATTCTGGCGTTCAAACACCAATAAGGGATCAGAAACCTACAAGTGCTGATAACAACCCCCTTAAGCAGACTTCTCCAACCACTTCTGTAGGAAATAAACCTGCAACAACTAAGGTTGAAGAATACAAAGCCAAGATGCCTTATCCTTAGAAACTTCGCCAAGCGGAACAGGATAAACAATTTACCCACTTTGCAGACTATCTCAGGACTCTTGAAATAAAGATCCCGTTTGCAGAGGCACTTGAGCAAATACCTTCTTATGCTAAGTTCATGAAAGAGATCTTAAGTCATAAGAAGGATTGGAGAGAAACTGAAAAAGTTTTCCTCACTGAAGAGTGCAGTGTAGTCATTCTGAAAAGCTTACCAGAGAAGCTTAAAGACCCCGAAATCCTTATGATACCATGCACATTAATGAAGTTAAACCAAGAATCAACCTAATCCTTACCAGCTCTATTTGATCTTGGGGCAAGTATCAACCTAATACCTGCATCCACTATCAAAAAGCTTGGTTTGACTGATGAAGTTAAACCAACCCGGATATGCCTCTAACTTGCTGATGGCTCCATTAAAATCCCGTCAGGCATAATTGAGGACATGATTGTCAAGGTTGGGCCATTTGCTTTTCCTACCGACTTTGTAGTGCTGGAAATGGAGGAGCACAAGAGTGCAACTCTCATTCTAGGAAGAACTTTCCTAGCAACTGGACAAACCCTCATTGACGTCCAAAAAGGGGAGATAACCCTGAGAGTCAATGAGGATGAGTTTAAGTTGAATGTTGTCAAATCTGTGCAGCATCCAGACACACCAAAAGACTGCCTGAGCACTGATA
Source organism: Arachis ipaensis (assembly GCF_000816755.2). Lineage (NCBI taxonomy): Eukaryota > Viridiplantae > Streptophyta > Magnoliopsida > Fabales > Fabaceae > Arachis > Arachis ipaensis. Next base: position 89,819,552 of record NC_029793.2, read on the forward strand.
TTATTAATTCCTTGGTGGAAGAGGTCAATATGACTGAGAGTCTCAAATCAGAGCTACAGAACATTTTTTAAGATGTTCAACCTGATCTGGAGGAACCAGAGAAAACAGAAGAACCTCTGAAAACTCCTCAAGAAGAGGAGAAGCCTCCTAAACCCGAGCTCAAATCACTACCACCCTCCTTGAAATATGCATTTCTGGGAGAAGATGATACTTTTCCTGTGATCATAAGCTCTACCTTAGAGCCACAGGAAGAGAAAGCACTAATTCAGGTGCTAAGCACACACAAGACAGCTCTTGGGTGGTACATAAGTGATCTTAAGGGCATTAGCCCAGCTAGATGCATGCACAAGATCCTATTGGAGGATGATGCTATGCCAGTGGTTCAACCATAGAGGCGGTTGAATCCAGCCATGAAGGAGGTGGTGCAGAAAGAGGTCACTAAGCTACTAGAGGCTGGGATTATTTATCATATTTCTGATAGCCCCTGGGTGAGTCCTGTCCAAGTTGTCCCCAAGAAGGGAGGCATGACAGTGGTTCATAATGAAAAGAATGAACTAGTTCCTACATGAACAGTTATAGGGTGGCGTATGTGTATTGACTACAGAAGGCTCAATACAGCCACCAGAAAGGATCATTTTCCTTTACCATTCATAGACCAGATGCTAGAAAGACTAGCAGGCCATGAATACTACTGCTTTTTGGATGGCTATTCAGGTTACAACCAAATTGTAGTAGATCCTCAGGACCAAGAGAAAACAGCATTCACAAGTCCATCTGGAGTATTTGCCTACAGAAGGATGCCATTTGGTCTATGCAATGCACCTGCAACCTTTCAGAGGTGCATGCTCTCTATTTTCTCTGATATGGTAGAGAAATTTCTAGAAGTCTTCATGGATGACTTATCAGTATTTGGAGACTCATTCAGCTCCTGTCTTAATCATCTAGCACTTGTTCTGAAAAGGTGCCAAGAGACTAACCTGGTTTTAAACTAGGAGAAATGTCACTTTATGGTGACTGAAAGAATTATCCTTGGGCACAAAATTTCGAACAAAGGAATAGAGGTGGATCAAGCTAAAGTAGAGGTAATTGAAAAATTACCACCACCTACCAATGTTAAGGCAATCATAAGCTTTCTGGGGCATGCAGGATTCTATAGGAGGTTTATAAAGGATTTTTCAAAAATTGCAAAATCTCTGAGCAATCTGCTAGCTGCTGACATGCCATTTGTCTTTGACACAGAGTGTCTGCAGGCGTTTAAAACTCTGAAAGCTAAACTGGTCACAGCACCAGTCATTTCTGCACCAGACTGGACATTACCATTTGAACTAATGTGTGATGCCAGTGACCATGCCATTGGTGCAGTATTGGGATAGAGGAATAACAAGCTTCTGCATGTCATTTATCATGCTAGCCGTGTTTTGAATGACGCGCAGAAGAATTACACAACCACAGAGAAGGAGTTGCTTGCAGTGGTTTATGCCATTGACAAGTTCAGATCTTATTTAGTAGGATCAAAATTGATTGTGTACACTGACCATGATGCACTAAAATATCTCCTCACAAAGCAGGATTCAAAACCCAGACTCATAAGATGGGTGTTGCTTCTGCAAGAGTTTGATATAGAAATAAGAGACAGAAAAGGGACAGAGAACCAAGTAGCAGATCACCTATCCCGGATAGAACCAGTAGCAGGGGCTTCCCTCCCTCCTATTGAGATCTCTGAAACCTTTCCGGATGAGCAACTCTTTGCCATTCAGGAATTACCATGGTTTGCAGACATTGCAAACTATAAAGCAGTGAGATTCATGCCAAAAGAGTACAGTAAGCAACAAATGAAAAAATTAATTTCTGATGCAAAGTACTACTTGTGGGATGAACCATATCTCTTTAAGAGGTGTGCAGATAGAGTAATCCGCATATGTGTGCGTAGAGAAGAAGCACAGAAGATCCTATGGCATTGCCATGGATCACAATATGGAGGACACTTTGGAGGTGAGCGAACAGCCACAAAGGTTTTCCAATGTGGTTTCTACCGGCCTACTCTCTATAGAGACTCCTGAGAGTTTGTACGTAACTATGATAGTTGCCAGAGAGCTGGTAATCTGCCTCATGGTTATGCCATGCCTCAACAAGGGATCTTAGAGATTGAGTTGTTTGATGTATGGGTATTGACTTCATGGGGCCTTTCCCACCATCATACTCAAACACCTATATTCTGGTAGCAGTAGACTATGTATCTAAATGGGTGGAGGCAATTGCAATGCCCACTAATGATACTAAGACAGTAATGAAGTTCGTCCAAAAGCATATTGATGAGCGGATAATTTATACGCTTTTTGGCATTATTTTTACATAGTTTTTAGTATGATTTAATTAGTTTTTAGTATATTTTATTAGTTTTTAATTAAAAATCACATTTCTGGACTTTACTATGAGTTTGTGTGTTTTTCTGTGATTTCAGGTAATTTCTGGCTGAAATTGAGGGACTTGAGCAAAAATCAGATTCAGAGGTTGAAGAAGGACTGCAGATGCTGTTGGATTCTGACCTCCCTGCACTCAAAGAGGATTTTCTGGAGCTACAGAACTCCAAATGGCGCGCTCTCAATTGCTTTGGAAAGTAGATATCTAGGGCTTTCCATCAATATATAATAGTTCATACTTTGATTAAGGATAGACGACGTAAACTGGCGTTGAACGCCAGTTCCATGCTGCATTCTGGAGTCAAACGCCAGAAACAGGTTGCAAAGTGGAGTTAAACGCCAGAAACAGGTTACAAACTGGCGTTCAACTCTAAGAAAGACCTCTACATGTGTAAAGCTCAATGCTCAGCCCAAGCACACACCAAGTGGCCCCTAGAAGTGGATTTCTGCATCATTTACTCAATTCTGCAAACCCTAGTAACTAGTTTAGTATAAATAGGACTTTTTACTATCTTTGTAGAGATCTTTTGATCAGTTTTATGCTATCTTAGACTTTGTGAGGGCTGGCCATTCGGCCATGCCTGAACTTTATCACTTATGTATTTTCAACGGTAGAGTTTCTACATACCATAGATTAAGGTGTGAAGCTCTGTTGTTCCTCAAAGATTAATGCAAAGTACTACTATTTTTCTATTCAATTCAACTTATTCCACTTCTAAGATATTCATTCGCACTTCAATATGATGGATGTGATGATCGTGACAGTCATCATCATTCTCAACTTATGAGCGCGTGCCTGACAACCACTTCTGTTCTACCTTAGATTGAATGGATATCTCTTAGATATCTAATACAGGGGACCGAGTCCGAGATATTAGAGTCTTCGTGGTATAAGTTAGAACCCATGGATGGCCATTTCTGAGATCCGAAAAGTCTAAACCTTGTATGTGGTATTCCGAGTAGGATCTGGGAAGGGATGGCTGTGACGAGCTTAAAACTCGCGAGTGCTGGGCGTAGTGACAGACGCAAAAGGATCAATGGATCCTATTCCAGTATGATCGAGAACCGACAGATGAATAGCCGTGCCGTGACAGAGCATCTTGGACCATTTTCACTGAGAGGACGGGAAGTAGCCATTGACAACGGTGATGCCCAACATACAGCTTGCTATGGAAAGGAGTAGGAAGGATTGGATGAAGACAGCACGAAAGCAGAGGTTCAGAGGGACGAAAGCATCTCTATACGCTTATCTGAAATTCTCACCAATGAATTACATAAATACCACTATCCTATTTTATATTTTATTTATCTTTTACTTATCAATTCATAAAATCAGTTGAATCCGCCTGACTGAGATTTACAAGGTGACCATAGCTTGCTTCAAGCCGACAATCTCCGTGGGATCGACCTTTACTCACGTAAGGTTTATTACTTGGACGACCCAGTGCACTTGCTGGTTAGTTGTACGAAGTTGTGAAACAGAATTAAGAACATGAACGTGCATATTAAGTTTTTAGCGCCATTACCAAGGAAGGAATGATCACGATTTCGTGCACCAAGTTTTTGATGCCGTTGCCGGGGATTGTTCTAGTTTGGACAACTGACGGTTCATCTTGTTGCTCAGATTAGGTAATTTTATTTTAATTTTAAGCTTTTTATTTCTTATTTTCGAAAAAAAATAATTTCTTCTTTTTCGTTTTTCCCGATTAATTTTCAAAAAATAAAAAAAAATTATAAAATCATAAAATCAAAAATATTTTTGTGTTTCTTGTTTGAGTCTAGAGTCAAGTTTTAAGTTTGGTGTCAATTGCATCCTTCTAGTTTTCTAAATATATATATATATATATTATTTTTAAAGATTTCATGCATTGCATTCTTCATGATCTTCAAGTTGTTCCTGGCCAGTCTTCTTGTTTGATCTTCATATGTTCTTGTTTTGTGTCTTTTCTTGTTTTTCATATGCATTCTTGAATCATTAATGTCTAAAGAATAATTTTTTTTTTAAGTTTGGTGTCTTGCATGTTTTCTTTTCTTGAAAATCTTTCAAAAATAAGTTCTTGGTGTTCATCTTGACATTCATATTGTTCTTGCATGCATCATGTGTTTTGATCCATAATCTTCATGTTTTGAGTCTTTTTGTTGTTTTTCTCTTTCATCATTAAAAATTCAAAAATAAAAAAAATATCTTTCCCTTTTTCTTCTCATCAAATTCGAAAATTTGAGTTGACTTTTTCAAAATTTTTTAAAATCTAGTTGTTTTTATGAGTCAAATCAAATTTTCAATTTAAAAATCTTATCTTTTTCAAAATCTTTTTCAAAATCAAATCTTTTTCAATTTTCTTTTCATATTTTCGAATTCCTTTTTAAAATTTTTCAAAATCTTTTTCATTTTTTAGAAAATATTCAAATTAATTTTCAAAATCTTTTTCTTATTTTATTTCTTAATTTTCAAAAACTTTATTAGCATTTAATGTTTTGATTCAAAATTTTTCAAAGTTGTTACTTGCCTATTAAGAAAGGTTCAATCTTTTAAATTTAAAATCATATCTTTTAGTTTCTTGTTAGTCAAGTAATCAACTTTAAGTTTCAAAATCAAATCTTTTTTTTTATTTCCTCTCTAAATCTTTTTCACATTAAATTTCAATCATATCTTTTTCTATTTCAATCACATCTTTTCAAAATCAATTTCAAAATCTTTTCTAACCACTTAACTTTTTAATTTGATTTTCAAATCTTTTTCAATCAATCATATCCTTTTGCTTCAATCATATCTTTTTTAAAACTACCTAACTAACTCTCACTCTCTCTAATTTTCAAAAACCCCTTCTCTCTTTTTCAAAATTCCTTTTAATTAACTAATTATTTTTAATTTTAATTTTAATTCAATTTCAATTTTAATTTTCGAATTTTAAATTTAATTTTAAAATATTCTTATCTTATTTTGTTTAATTTTTGAATTCCTTTCTTATCTTTAATCTCCTTCTATTTATTTATTCATCTACTAACACTTCTCTTCCACTCAAAATTCGAACCCCATCTCCCTCTCTGTGTTCGAGTTTTTCTCTTCTCCTTCTCATATTCTTCTCTTCTTCTACTCACATAAAGGAACCTCTCTCTACTGAGGCAAAGAGGATCCCTATTATTTTCTGTTCTCTTCTTTTTCATATGAGCAGGAACAAGGATAAGAATATTCTTGTTGAAGCTGATCCTGAACCTGAAAGGACTCTGAAGAGGAAGCTAAGGGAAGCTAAAGCACAACTCTCTGGAGAAAATCTGACAGAAATTTTTGAAAAAGAAGGAGACATGGCCGAAAATAATAACAATGCAAGGAAGATGCTTGGTGACTTCACTGCACCTAATTCCAATTAACATGGAAGAAGCATCTCAATCCCTGCCATTGGAGCAAACAATTTTGAGCTTAAACCTCAATTAGTTTCTTTGATGCAACAGAACTGCAAGTTTCATGGACTTCCATCTGAAGATCCTTTTCAGTTCTTGACTGAATTCTTGCAGATCTGTGATATTGTTAAGACCAATGGGGTTGATCCCGAGGTCTACAGGCTTATGCTTTTCCCGTTTGCTGTAAGAGACAGAGCTAGAGTATGGTTGGACTCTCAACCTAAAGATAGCCTAAACTCTTGGGATAAGCTGGTCACGGCTTTCTTAGCCAAGTTCTTTCCTCCTCAAAAGCTTAGTAAGCTTAGAGTGGATGTTCAAACCTTCAGACAGAAAGAAGGTGAATCCCTCTATGAAGCTTGGGAGAGATATAAGCAACTGACCAAAAAGTGTCCTTCTGACATGCTTTCAGAATGGACCATTCCGGATATATTCTATGATGGTCTATCTGAACTATCAAAGATGTCATTGGACCATTCTGCAGGTGGTTTCATTCACCTAAAGAAAATGCCTGCAGAAGCTCAAGAACTCATTAACATGGTTGCAAATAATCAGTTCATGTACACTTCTGAAAGGAATCCTGTGAATAATGGGATGCCTATGAGGAAGGGAGTTCTTGAAATTGATACTCTGAATGCCATATTGGCTCAGAATAAAATATTGACTCAGCAAGTCAATATGATTTCTCAGAGTCTGAATGGAATGCAAGCTGCATCCAACAGTACTCAAGAGGCATCTTCTGAAGAAGAAGCTTATGATCCTGAGAACCCTGCAACAACAAAGGTTAATTACATGGGTGAACCGTATGGAAACACTTATAATCCCTTATGAAAAAATCACCCAAATCTCTCATGGAAGGATCAACAAAAGCCTCAACAAGGCTTTAATAATGGTGGAAGAAACAGGTTTAGTAATAGGAAGCCTTTTCCATCATCCACTCAGCAATAGACAGAGAGTTCTGAGCAGACCCCATCTAGCTTGGCAAACATAGTCTCTGATCTATCTAAGGCCACTCTAAGTTTCAGGAATGAAACAAGGTCCTCCATTAGAAATTTCGAAGCACAAGTGGGCTAGCTGAGTAAAAGAATCACTGAAACGCCTCCTAGTACTCTCCCAAGCAATACAGAAGAAAATCCAAAAGGAGAGTGCAAGGCCATTGAACTGATCATCATGGCCGAACCTACAAGGGAGGGAGAGGACGTGAATCCCAGTGAGGAAGACCTCCTGGGACGTCCAGAGATCAATAAGGAGTTTCCCTTTGAGGAACCAAAGGAATTTAAGACTTATCTAGAGACCATAGAGATTCCATTGAACCTCCTTATGCCATTCATGAGCTCTGATGAGTATTCTTCTTCTGAAGAGAATGAAGATGTTACTGAAGAGCAAGTTGCCAAGTACCTTGGTGCAATCATGAAGCTGAATGCCAAATTATTTGGTAATGAGACTTGGGAAGATGAACCTCCCTTGCTCACCAATGAACTAAGTGATCTGGATCAACTGAGATTGCCTCAGAAGAAATAGGATCCTGGAAAGTTCTTAATACCTTGTACCATAGGCACCATGACCTTTAAGAAGGCTCTATGTGACCTTAGATCAGGGATAAACCTCATGCCACTCTCTGTAATGGAGAAACTGGGAATCCTTGAGGTACAGGCAGCCAAATTCTCATTAGAGATGGCAGATAACTCAAGAAAACAGGCTTATGGACTAGTAGAGGATGTGTTAGTAAAGGTTGAAGGCCTTTACATCCCTGCTGATTTCATAATCCTAGACACTGGGAAGGATAAGGATGAATCCATCATCCTTGGAAGACCCTTCCTAGCCACAGCAAGGGCTGTGATTGATGTGGACAGAGGAGAGTTGGTCCTTCAACTGAATGAGGACTACCTTGTGTTTAAAACTCAAGGATCTCCTTCTGTAACCATGGAGAGGAACCATGAAAAGCTTCTCTCCCTGCAGAGTCAACCAAAGCCCCCACAGTCAAACTCTAAGTTTGGTGTTGGGAGGTTCCAACCTTGCTCTGAATATCTGTGAGGCTCCATGAGAGCTCACTGTCAAGCTATTGACATTAAAGAAGCACTTGTTGGGAGGTAACCCAATGTTATTTAATCATTTTTTATTTTCTCTTTGTTATTTCATGTTTCATTAGGTTGATGATCATGTAGGGTCACAAAAACTACTGAAAAATCAAAAACAGAATGAAAAATAGCATTGAAAACAGCACACCCTGGAGGAAGGGCTTACTGGCGTTTAAACGCCAGTAAGGAGCATCTGGCTGGCGTTTAACGCCAAAACAGAACATGAAACTGGCATTAAACGCCAGAAACAAGTAGCAGTCTGGCGTTTAAATGCCAGGATTGCACTCAGAGGAAAGCTGGCCTTAAACGCCAGAAGCAAGCATCAGACTGGTGTTTAACGCCAGAAACATGCACCATACTGGCGTTCAACACCAGAAACATGCTATGGACTGGTGTTGAACGCCCAAAACAAGCAAGGAAGTGGCGTTTAACGCCAGAAACATGCTGCAGTCTGGCGTTAAACGCCAGGATTGCATATATGGGATGTTTTACACGTCTAAAAGGTGTAGGGATGAGAAATCCTCAAACACCTCAGGATCTGTGGACCCCACAGGATTTCTTTCGGATCTGTGGACCCCACAGGATCCCCACCTACTTCTTCTCACCCCTTCACCAATCACATCCATCCTCTCTTCCCCAAAAACCCCACCTACCTTTGAATTCAAAATAATTTCCCTCCCAAACACAACCCTAAATGGCCGAACCCTAAACCCCTCCCCTCTCCTATATAAACCCCTCATTCCCTCTTCATTTTCATACAACAAAACCCTCTCTTCTTTCCCTTGGCCGAAACCATCTCTCTCTCCCTTTCCTCCATTTTTCTTCTACTTCTACTTTTTTCTTTCTTCTTTTGCTCGGGGACGAGCAACCATTTTAAGTTTGGTGTGATAAAAGCATAGCTTTTTGTTTTTTCATAACCATTCATGGTACCTAAGGCTAGAGAAACCTCTAGAAAGAGGAAAGGGAAGGCAATTGCTTCCACTTCTGAGTCATGGGAGATGGAGAGATTCATCTCTAAGGTCCATCAAGACCACTTCTATGAAGTTGTGGCCAAGAAGAAAGGGATCCCTGAGGTTCCTTTCAAGCTCAAAAGGAATGAGTATCTGGAGATCCGACTTGAGATTCAAAGAAGAGGTTGGGAAGTTCTCACCAACCCCATTCAACAAGTCGGGATCCTAATGGTTCAAGAGTTCTATGCAAACGCATGGATCACAAGGAACCATGATCAAAGTGTGAACCCGAATCCAAAGCATTGGCTTACCATGGTTCGGGGGAAATACTTAGATTTCAGTCCGGAAAATGTAAGGCTAGCGTTCAACATGCCAATGATGGAAGAGAACGCACGCCCCTACACAAGAAGGGTCAACTTTGATCAAAGGTTGGACCAAGTCCTCATAGACATATGTGAGGAAGGAGCTCAATGGAAAATTGACTCAAGAGGCAAGCCGGTTCAACTAAGAAGGCATTACCTCAAACCAGTGGCTAGGGGATGGCTAGATTTCATTCAACGCTCAATCATTCCTACTAGTAACCGGTCTGAAGTTACTATAGACTGGGCCATCATGATCCATAGTATCATGATTGGAGAGGAGGTAGAAGTTCATGAGATTATACCTCAAGAACTTTACAAGGTGGCTGACAAGTCCTCCACTTGGGCAAGGTTAGCCTTTCCTCACCTCATATGCCACCTCTGCAATTCAGCTGGAATTGACATAGAGGGAGATATCCTCATTGAAGAGGATAAGCCCATCACTAGGAAAAGGATGGAGCAAACAAGAGATCATGGACCTCAGCATGAGCATGAGGAAATTCCTCACCATGAAATCCCTGAGATGCCTCAGGGGATGCACTTTCCTCCACAGAATTATTGGGAACAAATCAACACTTCCCTAGGAGAATTAAGTTCTAATATGGGACAACTAAGGGTGGAGCACCAAGAGCACTCCATCATCCTCCATGAAATTAGAGAAGATCAAAGAGCTATGAGGGAGAAGCAAGAAAGACAAGGAAGAGACATAGAGGAGCTCAAGAGCACCATTGGTTCTTCAAGAAGAGGAAGACGTCACCCTCACTAAGGTGGACTTATTCCTTAATTTCCTTGTTTAATTATTTTCCTATTTTTTTATTTTTAAGCTTTATGTTTTATTTATATTTGTGTCTTATTACATGATCAATAGTGTCTAAGTGTCTATGCCTTAAAGTTATGAATATGAATCCATCACCTCTCTTAAATGAAAACTGTTTTAATTACAAAAGAACAAGAAGTACATGGTTTCGAATTCATCCTTGAAACTAGTTTAATTATTTTGATGTGGTGACAATACTTTTTGTTTTCTGAATGAATGCTTGAACAGTGCATATGTCTTTTGAAGTTGATGTTTACTGAATGTTAAATATGTTGGCTCTTGAAGAATAAAGAAAAAGGAGAAATATTATTTGATAATCTGAAAAATCATAAAATTGATTCTTGAAGCAAGAAAAAGCAGTGAATACAAAAGCTTGCAGAAAAAAATGCGAAAAAAAAAGAGAAAAAGAAAAAGAAAAAGCAAGCAGAAAAAGCCAAAAGCTCTTTAAACCAAAAGGCAAGAGCAAAAAGCCAATAGCCCTTAAAACCAAAAGGCAATGGTAAATAAAAAGGATCCAAGGGTTTGAGCATCAGTGGATAGGAGGGCCTAAAGGAATAAAATCCTGGCCTAAGCGGCTAAACCAAGCTGTCCCTAACCATGTGCTTGTGGCGTGAAGGTGTCAAATGAAAACTTAAGACTGAGCGGTTAAAGTCAAGGTCCAAAGCAAAAGAAAGAATGTGCTTAAGAACCCTGGACACCTCTAATTGGGGACTTTAGCAAAGCTAGTCACAATCTGAAAAGGTTCACCCAGTTATGTGTCTGTGGCATTTATGTATCATGTGTTAATACTGGAAAACAAAGTGCTGAGGGCCACGGCCAAGACTCATAAAGTAACTGTGTTCAAAAATCAACATACTGAACTAGGAGAATCAATAACACTATCTGAACTCTGAGTTCCTATAGATGCCAATCATTCAGAACTTCAATGGATAAAGCGAGATGCCAAAACTATTTAAGAGGCAAAAAGCTACTAGTCCTGCTCATCTTATTGGAGCTAAGTTTCATTGATATTTTGGAATTTATAGTATATTCTCTTCTTTTTATCCTATTTGATTTTTAGTTGCTTGGGGACAAGCAACAATTTAAGTTTGGTGTTGTGATGAGCGGATAATTTATACGCTTTTTGGCATTATTTTAACATAGTTTTTAGTATGATTTAGTTAGTTTTTAGTATATTTTTATTAGTTTTTAATTAAAAATTACATTTCTGGACTTTACTATGAGTTTGTGTGTTTTTCTGTGATTTCAGGTAATTTCTGGCTGAAATTGAGAGACTTGAGCAAAAATCAGATTCAGAGGTTGAAGAAGGACTGCAGATGTTGTTGGATTCTGACCTCCCTGCACTCAAAGTGAATTTTCTGGAGCTACAGAACTCCAAATGGTGCTCTCTCAATTGCGTTGGAAAGTAGACATCCAGGGCATTTCAGAAATATATAATAGTCTATACTTTGATTAAGGACAGATGACGTAAAATGGCGTTGAACGCCAATTCCATGCTGCATTCTGGAGTCAAACGCTAGAAACAGATTGTAAAGTGGAGTTAAACGCCAGAAACAGGTTACAAACTAGCGTTCAACTCCAAGAAAGATCTCTACACGTGTAAAGCTCAATTCTCAGCCCAAGCACACACCAAGTGGGTCCCAGAAGTGGATTTCTGCATCATTTACTCAATTCTGCAAACCCTAGTAACTAGTTTAGTATAAATAGGACTTTTTACTATCTTTGTAGAGATCTTTTGATTAGTTTTATGCTATCTTAGACTTTTGTGAGGGCTGGCCATTCGACCATGCCTGAACTTTATCACTTATGTATTTTCAACAGTAGAGTTTCTACACACCAAAGATTAAGGTGTGGAGCTCTGCTGTTCCTCAAAGATTAGTGCAAAGTACTACTGTTTTTCTATTCAATTCAACTTATTCCGCTTCTAAGATATTCATTTGCACTTATTATTATGATGGATGTGATGATCGTGACAGTCATCATCATTCTCAACTTATGAGCGCGTGCCTGACAACCACTTCCGTTCTACCTTAGATTGAATGGATATCTCTTAGATATCTAATACAGGGGACCGAGTCCGAGATATTAGAGTCTTCGTGGTATAAGTTAGAACCCATGGATGGCCATTTCTGAGATCCGGAAAGTCTAAACCTTGTATGTGGTATTCCGAGTAGGATCTGGGAAGGGATGGCTGTGACGAGCTTAAAACTCGCGAGTGCTGGGCGTAGTGACAGACGCAAAAGGATCAATGGATCCTATTCCAGTATGATCGAGAACCGACAGATGAATAGCCGTGCCGTGACAGAGCATCTTGGACCATTTTCACTGAGAGGACGGGAAGTAGCCATTGACAACGGTGATGCCCAACATACAGCTTGCCATGGAAAGGAGTAGGAAGGATTGGATGAAGACAGCAGGGAAGCAGAGGTTCAGAGGGACGAAAGCATCTCTATACGCTTATCTAAAATTCTCACCAATTAATTACATAAGTACCACTATCTTATTTTATATTTTATTTATCTTTTACTTATCAATTCATAAAATCAGTTGAATCCGCCTGACTGAGATTTACAAGGTGACCATAGCTTGCTTCAAGCCGACAATCTCCGTGGGATCGACCCTTACTCACGTAAGGTTTATTACTTGGACGACCCAGTGCACTTGCTGGTTAGTTGTATGAAGTTATGAAATAGAATTAAGAACATGATCGTGCATATTGAGTTTTTAGCGCCGTTACCAAGGAAGGAATGATCACGATTTCGTGCACCACATATCTTCAGTAGGTTCGGTGTCCCTAGGATACTGATCAGTGATGGAGGCACTCGTTGCTGCATTAAACAGCTTGACTCTGCTCTGGTCCGATATGGAATTGACCACAAAGTGGCAACTCCATATCATCCACAGACAAATGGGCAGGCTGAAGTCTCGAATAGAGAACTAAAACGAATCCTGGAACGTACTGTAAGTACCCGTAGAAAAGATTGGGCAAGAATTCTGGATGATGCTCTGTGGGCTTTTCTGGAGCTACCGAACTCAAATTGGCGCGCTCCCAATTGCGTTGGAAAGTAGACATCCAGGGCTTTCCAGCAATGTATAATAGTCCATACTTTGGCCGAGTTTAGACGACGTAAAATGGCGTTGAACGCCAGTTCTATGCTGCTGTCTGGAGTTAAACGCCAGAAACAAGTCACAAACCAGAGTTGAACGCCAGAAATACGTTATAACCTGGCGTTCAACTCCAGAAAGAGCCTCTACACGTGTAACATTCAAGCTCAGCCCAAGCACACACCAAGTGGGCCCCGGAAGTGGATTTATGCATCAATTACTTACTTCTGTAAACCCTAGTAGCTAGTTTATTATAAATAGGACTTCTTACTATTGTATTAGATATCTTTGATCAATTGTATGCTATCTTAGATCACGTTTTAGGGGCTGGCCATTCGGCCAGGCCTGGACCTTTCACTTATATATTTTCAATGGTGGAGTTTCTACACTCCATAGATTAAGGTGTGGAGCTCTACTGTTCCTCAAAGATTAATGCAAAGTACTACTGTTTTTCTATTCAATTCAACTTATCCCACTTCTAAGATATTCATTTGCACTTCAACCTGAATGTGATGAACGTGACAATCATCATCATTCCTTATGAACGCGTGCCTGACAACCACTTCCGTTCTACCTTAGATTGAATGAGTATCTCTTAGATCTCTTAATCAGAATCTTCGTGGTGTTCGTGCATCAAGTTTTTGGCGCCGTTGCCGGGGATTGTTCGAGTTTGGACAACTAACGGTTCATCTTGTTGCTCAGATTAGGTAATTTTCTTTTTATTTTGTTTTCAAAAATTTTTTCAAAAATCTTTCAAAAACTTCTCATCTGTTTTCGAAAAAAATAAAAAATATTTTAAAATAAAAATGTTTTCAAAAATATATTTTTCTTCATAATTTTTAAGAATGAATTCTAGTGTTTCATGAAGCATGGCTGGCTGTAAAGCCATGTTTAATTCCTCTGTAGGGCATGTCAGGCGTGTCATGTCTGAGTTACATACTAAAGCTTGGTTGGCTATTAAGCCATGCCTGACCCTTTGATTGGAGCTTTAGACTAAAGAGCATAAGATTCCTGGAATTCATATTAAAAATTTTGGAATCCTTATTTTTCTTTTTCAAAATGATTTTCGAAAAAATTAAAAGAAAATACAAAAAAAATTCATAAAATCATAAAAATCAAAAATATTTTTCATGTTTCTTGTTTGAGTCATGTGTCATGTTATAAGTTTGGTGTCAATTGCATTTTTTTAAAAAAAAAATTCTTTGCATTTTTCGAAAAATTCATGCATTCATGGTGTTCTTCATGATCTTCAAGTTGTTCTTGGTAAGTCTTCTTATTTGATCTTGATGTTTTCTTGTTTTGCATCTTTTCTTGTTTTACATGTGCATTTTTGCATCCATAGAGTCTAAACATGAAAGATTTTTAAGTTTGGTGTCTTGCATGTTTTCTTTGCATATAAAAATTTTCAAAAAATAAGTCTTGATGTTCATCATGACATTCAAAGTGTTCTTGGTGTTCATCTTGACATTCACAGCATTCTTGCATGCATTCATTGTTTTGATCCAAAATTTATATGCATTGAGCATTTTTAGTGTTTTTCTCTCTCATCATAAAAATTCGAAAAATAAAAAAAAATATCTTTCCCTTTTTTTCTCTTAAAATTTCGAAAATTAGATTTGACTTTTTCAAAAATTTTTAAAATCTAGTTGTTTTCATGAGTCAAATCAAATTTTTCAATTTGAAAATCTTATCTTTTTCAAAATCTTCTTCAAAAATCAAATCTTTTTCATTTTTTAGTTATTTTCGAAAATTATAAAAATATTTTTCAAAAATCTTTTTCTTAATTTTATATCATAATTTTTGAAAATAACATCATCAATTAATGTTTTGATTCAAAAATTTCAAGTTTGTTACTTGCTTGTTAAGAAAGATTCAAACTTTAAGTTCTAGAATCATATCTCATGATTTCTTGTGAATCAAGTCATTAATTGTGATTTTAAAAATCAAATCTTTTTCAAAAACTAATTTAAATCATATCTTTTCAAAAATATCTTCTTATCTTATCTTTTTCAAAAATTTGATTTCAAAATATTTTTTCTAACTTCCTAACTTCTTATCTTTTCAAAATTTGTTTAAACTACCTAACTAACTCTCTCTCTCTAATTTTCGAAAATATCTTCCCTCTTTTTCAAAATTTCTTTTTAATTAACTAATTATTTTCATTTTTTATTTTAATTTTCGAAAATTACTAACACTTTTCAAAAATTATTTTCGAAAATCACTAACTCCTTTTCAAAAATTATTTTCAAAAATCCTTCTCCCTCATCTCCTTCTAATTATTTATTCATCTACTAACACTCCTCTTCATCTCACATCACTGCTCCTATCTTTACCCTTGTGTTTGGATTCTTCATTCTTCTTCACCCCTATTCCTTTTCTTCTTCTACTAACTGATACTGTTAAGACTAATGGAGTAGATCCTGAAGTCTACAGGCTCATGCTTTTCCCTTTTGCTGTAAGAGACAGAGCTAGAGTATGGTTGGACTCTCAACCCAAAGACAGCCTGAACTCTTGGGATAAGCTGGTCACTACTTTCTTAGCCAAGTTCTTTCCTTCTCAAAAGCTGAGCAAGCTTAGAGTGGATGTTCAAACCTTCAGACAGAAAGAAGGTGAATCCCTCTATGAAGCTTGGAAAAGATACAAGCAGCTGACCAAAAAGCGTTCTTCTGACATGCTTTCAGAATGGACCATCCTTGATATATTCTATGATGGTTTATCTGAGATATCAAAGATGTCATTGGACACTTCTGCAGGTGGATCCATTCACCTAAAGAAAACGCCTGCAGAAGCTCAAGAACTCATTGACATGGTTGCTAATAACCAGTTCATGTACACTTCTGAGAGGAATTCTGTGAATAATGGGACGCCTATGAAGAAGGGAGTTCTTGAAATTGATACTCTGTATGCCATATTGGCTCAGAACAAAATATTGACTCAGCAAGTCAATATGATTTCTCAGAGTCTGAATGGAATGCAAGCTGCATCCAACAGTACTCAAGAGGCATCTTCTGAAGAAGAAGCTTATGATCCTGAGAACCCTGCAATAGCAGAGGTGAATTACTTAGGTGAACCTTATGGAAACACCTATAATCCATCATGGAGGAATCATCCAAATCTCTCATGGAAGGATCAACAAAAGCCTCAACAAGGCTTTAATAATGGTGGAAGATACAGGTATAACAATAGTAAACCTTTTCCATCATCCACTCAGCAACTGACAGAGAACTCTGAACAAAATACTTCTAATCTAGCAAACTTAGTCTCTGATCTATCTAAGGCCACTGTGAGTTTCATGAATGAAACAAGATCCTTCATTAGAAATTTGGAAGCACAAGTGGGCCAGCTGAGTAAAAGGATCACTGAAATCCCTCCTAGTACTCTCCCAAGCAATACAGAAAAAAATCCAAAAGGAGAGTGCAAAGCGATTGAATTCACTACCATGGCCGAACCTGTAAGGGTGGGAGAGGACGTGAACCCCAAGGAGGAAGACCTCCTGGGACGTCCAGTGATCAATAAGGAACTTCCCTTTGAGGAATCATGTGGAGTCACAAAATAAATCAAAAAATTGAGAACGGAATCAAAAATAGCAGAAGAAAAATCACACCCTGGAGGAGGATCTCACTGGCGTTTAAACACCAGTAAGAAGCATGTTTTGGGCGTTCAACGCCAGAACAGAGCATGGTTCTGGCGCTGAACGCCAGAAATGGGCAGCATCTGGGCCTTTGAACGCCAGAAATGCACCCTGGAGAAGAGCTGGCGCTGAACGCCCAGAACAAGCATGGTTCTGGCGTTCAACGCCAGAAATAAGCTACAAATGGGCGTTCAACGCCCAGAACAAGCACCAATCTGGCGCTGAACGCCCAGAGTTGTGTACAAAGGCATTTTACATGCCTAATTGGGTGCAAGGTTGTAAATCTTTGAACACCTCAGGATCTGTGGACCCCACAGGATCCCCACCTACCTCCACTCACTTCTTCTCACCCCTCTTTCACACAATCCCATAAACACTCTTCCCCATAAACCTACCTCATAAACTCCACCTACCTTCAAAATTCAAAATCAATTTCCCACCTAAACCCACCCTAAATGGCCGAACTTACCCCCCCTCCCTTCCCTATATATACCCCTCCATTCTTCCTCTTTTTCTCACAACACAACCCTCCTTTCTCTTCTTGGCCGAAACACACCTCCCCCCTCCTCTCCATATTCTCTTCTTCTTCATCATCTATTCTTTCTTCTTTTGCTCGAGGGCGAGCAAAATTCTAAGTTTGGTGTGGTAAAAGCATAAGCTTTTTGTTTTTCCATTACCATTGATGGCACCCAAGACCGGAGAATCCTCTAGAAAAGGGAAAGGGAAGACAAAAGCTTCCACCTCCGAGTCATGGGAGATGGAAAGGTTCATCTCCAAAGCTCATCAAGACCACTTCTATGATGTTGTGGCCAAGAAGAAGGTGATCCCCGAGGTCCCTTTCAAACTCAAGAAGAATGAGTATCCGGAGATCCGACATGAAATCTAAAGAAGAGGTTGGGAAGTTCTAACAAAACCCATCCAACAAGTCGGCATCCTAATGGTTCAAGAGTTCTATGCCAATGCATGGATCACTAGGAACCATGATCAAAGTAAGAACCCGGACCCAAGGAATTATCTCACCATGGTTCGGGGGAAATACTTAGATTTTATTCCGGAAAATGTGAGGTTGGCGTTTAACTTGCCTATGATACAAGGAGATGAGCGCCCCTACACTAGAAGGGTCAACTTTAATCAAAGGTTGGACCAAGTCCTCATGGACATATGTGTGGAAGGAGCTCAATGGAAGATTGACTCCAAAGGCAAGCCGGTTCAACTAAGAAGACTGGACCTCAACCCTGTGGCTAGAGGATGGGTGGAGTTCATCCAAAGCTCCATCATCCCCACTAGCAACCGATCTGAAGTTACTGTGGATCGGGCCATCATGATCCATAGCATCATGATTGGAGAGGAAGTAGAAGTTCATGAAGTCATCTCCCTTGAACTCTACAAAATAGCCGAAAAGCCCTCCCCTGGGGCAAGGCTAGCTTTTCCTCATCTTATTTGTCATCTATGTTACTCAGCTGGAGCTTTCATAGACATTCACATTGAGGAAGAGAAGCCCATCACTAAGAAAAAGATGGAGCAAGCAAGAGAGCCCATTCATGGAGCTCAAGAGGCGCAGGAAGCTCATCACCATGAGATCCCGGAGATGCCTCAAATGCATTTTCCCCCACAAAACTATTGGGAGCAAATCAAAACCTCCCTAGGAGAATTAAGTTCCAACATGGAACAATTAAGGGTGGAACATCAAGAGCACGCCATCATCCTTCATGAAATTAGAGAAGATCAAAAAGCAATGAGGGAGGAGCAACAAAGACAAGAAAGAGACATAGAAGAGCTCAAGGACTTCATTGGTTCCTCAAGAAGGAAACGCCACCATCACTAAGGTGGACTCATTCCTTGTTCTTACTTTCTCTATTTTTCGTTTTCTATGTTAAGTGCTTATCCATGTTTGTGTCTTCATTACATGATCATTAGTATTTAGTAACTTTGTCTTAAAGTTATGAATGTCCTATGAATCCATCACCTCTCTTAAATGAAAAACTGTTTTAATTCAAAAGAACAAGAAGTACATGAGTTTCGAATTTATCCTTGAACTTAGTTTAATTATATTGATGTGGTGACAATGCTTCTTGTTTTCTGAATGAATGCTTGAACAGTGCATATGTCTTTTGAAGTTGTTGTTTCAGAATGTTAAATATGTTGGCTCTTGAAAGAATGATGACAAGGAGACATGTTATTTGATAATCTGAAAAATCATAAAAATGATTCTTGAAGCAAGAAAAAGCAGCAAAAAAAAACAAAGCTTGCAGAAAAAAAAGAAAAAAAAAAGATAGCGAAAAAAAAAATTTAGAAAGAAAAAGCAAGCAGAAAAAGCCAAAAGCTCTTAAAACCAAGAGGCAAGAGCAAAAAGCCAATAACCCTTAAAACCAAAAGGCAAGGGTAAATAAAAAGGATCCCAACGCTTTGAGCATCAGTGGATAGGAGGGCCTAAAGGAATAAAATCCTGGCCTAAGCGGCTAAACCAAGCTGTCCCTAACCATGTGCTTGTGGCGTGTAGGTGTCAAGTGAAAACTTGAGACTGAGTAGTTAAAGTCAAGGTCCAAAGCAAAAAAGAGTGTGCTTAAGAACCCTGGACACCTCTAATTGGGGACTTTAGCAAAGCTGAGTCACAATCTGAAAAGGTTCACCCAATTATGTGTCTGTGGCATTTATGTATCCGGTGGTAATACTGGAAAACAAAGTGCTTAGGGCCACGGCCAAGACTCATAAAGTAGCTGTGTTCAAGAATCATCATACTGAACTAGGAGAATCAATAACACTATCTGAACTCTGAGTTCCTATAGATGCCAATCATTCTGAACTTCAATGGATAAAGTGAGATGCCAAAACTATTCAAGAGGCAAAAAGCTACAAGTCTCGCTCATCTGATTGGAGCTATGTTTCATTGATAGTTTGGAATTTATAGTTTATTCTCTTCTTTTTATCTTATTTGATTTTCAGTTGCTTGGGGACAAGCAAAAATTTAAGTTTGGTGTTGTGATGAGCGGATAATTTATACGCTTTTTGGCATTATTTTTAGTATGTTTTTAGTAGAATCTGGTTACTTTTAGGGATGTTTTCATTAGTTTTTATGTTAAATTCACATTTCTGGACTTTACTATGAGTTTGTGTATTTTTCTGTGATTTCAGGTATTTTCTGACTGAAATTGAGGGACTTGAGCAAAAATCAGATTCAGAGGTTGAAGAAGGACTGCTGATGCTGTTGGATTCTGACCTCCCTACACTCAAAGTAGATTTTCTGGAGCTACAGAACTCGAATTGGCACGCTCCCAATTGCGTTGGAAAGTAGACATCCAGGGCTTTCCAGCAATGTATAATAGTCCATACTTTGGCCGCGTTTAGATGACTTAAAAGGGCGTTGAACTCCAGTTCTATGCTGCTGTCTGGAGTTAAACGCCAGAAACAAGTCACAAACCAGAGTTGAACGCCAGAAATACATTATAACCTGGTGTTCAACTCCAGAAAGAGCCTATGCACGTGTAACATTCAAGCTCAGCCCAAGCCCACACCAAGTGGGCCCCGGAAGTGGATTTATGCATCAATTACTTACTTCTGTAAACCCTAGTAGCTAGTTTATTATAAATAGGACTTCTTACTATTGTATTAGATATCTTTGATCAGTTGTATGCTATCTTAGATCACGTTTTAGGGGCTGGCCATTCGGCCAGGCCTGGACCTTTCACTTATGTATTTTCGACGGTAGAGTTTCTACACTCCATAGATTAAGGTGTGGAGCTCTGCTGTTCTTCAAAGATTAATGCAAAGTACTACTGTTTTTCTATTCAATTCAACTTATCCCGCTTCTAAGATATTCATTTGCACTTCAACCTGAATGTGATGAACGTGACAATCATCATCATTCCCTATGAACGCGTGCCTGACAACCACTTCCGTTCTACCTTAGATTGAATGAGTATCTCTTAGATCTCTTAATCAGAATCTTCGTGGTGTAAGCTAGATTGATGGCGGCATTCATGAGAATCCGGAAAGTCTAAACCTTGTCTGTGGTATTCCGAGTAGGATTCAGGGATTGAATGACTGTGACCAGCTTCAAACTCGCGAGTGCTGGGCGTAGTGATAGACGCAAAATGAAGGTGAATCCTATTCCAGTATGATCGAGAACCTCAGATGATTAGTCGTGCTGTGACAGAGCATTTGGACCATTTTCATAAGAGCAGGGGATGTAACCATTGACAACGGTGATGCCCTTGCATAAAGCCAGCCATGGAAAGGAGTAAGACTGATTGGATGAAGACAGTGGGAAAGCAGAGATTCAGAGGAACGAAAGCATCTCTACACGCTTATCTGAAATTCTCACCAATGAATGACATAAGTGTTTCTATCCCTATTTTCTGTTTAATTAGTATTATTTTCAAAAACTCCATAATCAATTATTATCCGCCTGACTGAGATTTACAAGGTGACCATAGCTTGCTTCATACCAACAATCTCTGTGGGATCGACCCTTACTCATGTAAGATTTATTACTTGGACGACCCTGTGCACTTGCTGGTTAGTTGTATCGAAGTTGTGACAAATTATGAATTGAGATTAGAGCACCAAGTTTCTGGAGCCATTACCAGAGATCACAATTTCGTGCACCAATGCTCAAAGCTGAGACTAAATTAAAAGCTCAGTAAAGTCCAGCTAAAGACAATAAAGAAGCGCTTACTGGGAGGCAACCCCATTATTAGATGTTTATAACAATTATATAAGTTTATTTAATTTTGTTAGTTATGTTTGTTAATCCTTATCAGTGAAAAAGTCAAGGAAATAAAGGTTCAGAACATAAAACAGAAGAATCACAGAGAAAAAGAGCTCACTGGCGTAAACGCCAGTAAAGAGGCAAGTTGGGCGTTAAACGCCAGAATGGCTACCATTCTGGGCGTTTAACGCCAGTAAAGATATCATTCTGGGCATTAGACGCCAGAATGGGCAGCATTCTAGGCGTTTAGAAAAATGCCCGGTGAGAAAGGATTTCTGGCATTTAACGCCAGCCAGGGTATCTGGCTGGGCGTTAAACGCCCAAAATGGCCACCAGATGGGCGTTAAACACCATAATGGATATCATTCTGGGCGTTTAACGCTAGAACAGCTAGGGGAGAGGTAATTTCGTTTCCAATTCAATTTTTTTCGAACTTTCTTGTTTTAATTCAAAATTTTCTGCATCTAAACATTACAAACATTCAATTTCTAACTTCCATTAACAAAAATTCATAATCTTATAAATTCCTTTTAATTCTCCTTCAAATTTTTTTCAAATCTTTTTCAAAAACTCATTTATCTTTCCAATTTCTTTTCAGATCTTTTCAATTCATTCATATTATCTTTTATTTCTTAGATGCATAAACAAAAATTCAAATTTAACCTCCTCATATCGTTTTCCTATCTTTTAAATTTTTGAAAAGAATCTCATCTTTTTCAAATCATGTTTATCTTTTATCAATCATATCTTTCAATCATATCTTTTTCTAAAATTTTGAAACCATTCCTTCCCTCCCCTCTATTTATACATTCGGCCATCCCCCTTCCTCCATCATTCGAATCCTTCTCTCCATCTATTCATCTTCTTTCTTTACTTTTGCTTGGGGACAAGCAACCCTCTAAGTTTGGTGTGATTTTCTGTGATCACTGACCAAGATCATGGCCCCTAAAGGAAAACAAACCACTACAAGAGGCAATAAAGAAAACAATCCAAAACCACAATGGATGCATGAGAGGTTCTGCACCAAAGAACATGCAGATCATTACTTCAAAATTGTGTGCAGAAGATCAGTGATCCCGGAAGTCAAGTTCAATCTAAAAGAAGACGAATATCCGGAGATCCAAGAGTAGATTCAAAACAGAGGCTAGGAAATCCTAGCTAATCCTAAGTTGAATGTGGGAAGAAACATGGTCCAGGAATTCTATGCAAATTTGTGGCTGACAGATAAGCAAAGAATTGAAAGAACTGCCTTCCACACTTTAATTTCGAACCATGGTCAGAGGGAGGATTATCTACTTCCATCTTGACAAAGTGAGAGAAGTGTTCAAACTTTCTCAACTGCAGGATGATCCAGAATCCTTTAATAGGAGAATGGCTAAAGATAAAAAGTTGGATCAAGTTCTAGAGGACATATGCCTCCCTGGAACCAAGTGGGTAACCAATTCAAAAGGTATCCCAAACCAACTGAAGAGAGGAGACCTCAAGCCAGTTACTAGGGGCTGGCTAGATTTCATTGGGCGATCTATACTTCCCACCAGTAACCGCTCTGAAGTCAATGCCAAAAGAGCAGTGATGATTCATTGTATTATACTGGGAAAAGAAGTGGAGGTTCATCAGCTAATCCCTTGTGAAATTTACTTATTTGCAAACAAGGAATCCACTAAGGCCAAATTGGCTTACCCAAGCTTGATCAGTTTGTTATGTAAATATGTGGGGGTACAGATAGGTGTGGATGAATATATCCCAGTTGAACACCCAATCACTAAAAGGGTAATGGATGGACCTCAAGTTCAAGACAACCTCATTAAGAGGAGGGCGCATGAGCTCCTCCCAGAAATCCCTCAATTTGACTATTGGGCCCGCTTAGAAGCATCTGTCAACAAGCTGCAAGAATCTATGGATCAACTCAAAAAAGAGCGGTAAAATCAGAATAGCATGCTCTGCAAACTGCTCAGAGAACAAGAGAAGCAAGGACGTGAGCTACAGGAACTAAAGCACCAGAAGCTGTCTCTTGAAGAGTTGGATGTCCCACAGATTGAAGGAGCACCTACCCCTCAAATCAAGGTTGTTGAGTCCTAACTCTGTGATAACTTTTATTATTAGAAACCTATTTTAAGAGTTACATAAGCATTAGTATTAGAATCATTTATTTTTGTCTTTAATTTTCTTTCTTTTATTATTATTTGTCTGCTTTTATGTTTATTTTATGTCTTATTTCGATTCCATGATCAATAAAATTTAGAGTATATGTCTTAAAGCTATGAATAATCCCATAAATCCCCCACCTTTCTTAAAAGAAAAATGTTTTTATTTGCAAAAGAACAAGAAGTACATGAATTTCGAATTATATCTTGAAAATAATCTAATTATTTTGATGTGGTGGCAATACTTTTTGTTTTCTGAATGAATGCTTGAACAGTGCATATTTTTTATATTGTTGTTTATGAATGTTAAAATTGTTGGCTCTTGAGAGAATAATGAAAAAGGAGAAATGTTATTGATAATCTGAAAAATCATAAAATTGACTCTTGAAGCAAGAAAAAGCAGTGAATACAAAGCTTGCGAAAAAAAAATTTTGTGGCGAAAAATAAAAGAAAAAGAAAGAAAAAGAGAAAGCAAGCAGAAAGAGCCAATAACCCTTTAAACTAAAAGATCCAAGGCTTTGAGCATTAATGGATAGGAGGGCCCAAAGGAATAAAATCCTGGCCTAAGCGGCTAAATCAAGCTGTCCTTAACCATGTGCTTGTGGCATGAAGGTCAAAGTGAAGAGCTTGAGACTGAGTGGTTAAAGTCATGGTCCAAAGCAAAAAGAGTGTGCTTAAGAGCTCTGGGAACCTCTAACTGGGGACTCTAGCAAAGTTGAGTCACAATCTGAAAAGGTTCACCCAGTTATGTGTGTGTGGCATTTATGTATCCGGTGGTAATACTGGAAGACAAAATGCTTAGGGTCACGACCAAGACTCATAAAGTAGTTGTGTTCAAGAATCAACAACACCATCTGAATTCTGAGTTCCTATAGATACCAATCATTCTGAACTTCAAAGAATAAAGTGAGATACCAAAACTGTTCAGAAACAAAAAGGCTACAAGTCCCGCTCATCTAATTGGAAATGAGCTTCATTGATATTTGGAATTCATTGTATATTCTCTTCTTTTTATCCTATTTTATTTTTAGTTGCTTGGGGACAACCAACAATTTAAGTTTGGTGTTGTGATGAGCGGATAATTTATACCCTTTTTGGCATTGTTTTTTACATAGTTTTTATTATGTTTTAATTACTTTTTATTATATTTTTGTTAGTTTTTATTCAAAAATCATATTTCTGGACTTTACTATGAGTTTGTGTATTTTTTTTGTAATTTCAGGTATTTTCTGGCTGAAATTGAGGGACCTAAGCAAAAATCTAATTCAGAGGCTGAAAAAGAACTGCAGATGCTGTTGGATTCTGACCCTCCTTCACTCGAGATGGATTTTCTGGAGCTACAGAAGCTCAAATTGTGCGCTCTTTGTTGCGTTAGAAAATATACATCCTGGGCTTTCCAGCAATATATAATAGTTCATACTTTGCCTGACATTTAATGGCCCAAATTGGCGTTCAAAGTCAGCCTAAAACTTTCTGGCGTAAAACGCCCAAACTGGCACCAAAGCTGGCGTTTAACTCCAAGAATAGCCTATGCATGAAAAAGCTTCAATGCTCAGCCTAAGCACACACCAAGTGGGCCCCGGAAGTGGATTTCTGCACTATCTGCACTTAGTTACTCATTTTCTGTAAACCTTAGGTTACTAGTTTAGTATAAAAACTACTTTTAGAGAGTTTTTATCTTTTGATCACTTTACCATCTTTAGACCATTGTACACATTTGGAGACTGGCCTCACGGCCATGCCTAGACCTTTTTCACTTATGTATTTTCTACGGAGGAGTTTCTAAACCCCATAGATTAAGGTGTGGAGCTCTGGTGTTCTTCATGAATTAATGCAAGTACTATTGTTTTTCTATTCAATCACGCCTACTTCTTCTCTAAGATATACTCTCGTTCTTAATTCAGTTAACTCAAAATGAAGGGGTGACCCATGACAATCACCCAATCTTCGTTACTCGCTTAGCTAAGATCGCGTGCCTGACAACCACAAAGTGGTCTACATGATGTTCAACGTAGTCATTGGACGACAGCTGGAGTATATTCTCTTGGATATCTAATACACGGACCGAGTCCGTGAGATTAGTATCTTCGTGGTATAGGCTAGAATTATTGGCAGCCATTCCTAGGATCCAGAAAGTTTAAACCTTGTTTATGGTATTCCGAGTAGGATCCGGGAAGGAATGACTGTGATGAGCTTCAAACCTGTGAATGTTGGGCGCAACTAACAGTGTGCAAAAGGATCAATGGATCCTATTCCGATGCTAGCGGAAACCAACAGATGATTAGCCATGCGATAGCTGTACCTGGTATTTTTCATCCGAGACGATAAATCCGACAGTTAATTAACCGTGCAGAAAACCGTAGAGGACCATTTTTCCTGAGAGGATCTTACAGCTTGCCATGGAAGGAAATAACGCATGGTTGGAAGAAGGCAATAGGAAAGCAGAGGTTTAGAAGCAACAAAGCATCTCTAGACGCCTATCTGAAATTCCCACCAATGAATTACATAAGTAACTTTATTTTATTTTATGTTTTATTTATCTTTTAATTATCAAAAACTCATAACCATTTGAATCCACCTGACTGAGATTTACAAGGATGACCATAGCTTGCTTCAAGCCAACAATCTCCGTGGGATCGACCCTTACTCACGTAAGGTTTATTACTTGGACGATCCAGTGCACTTGCTGGTCAGCTACACAGAGTTGTGAAGAAAAGTGTGGGATCACGATCCCGTGTACTAAGTTTTTGACGCCGTTGCCGGGGATTGTTCGAGTTTGGACAACTGACGGTTCATTTTGTTGCTCAGATTAGGTAATTTTATTTTATGTGTAAGCTTTTTAATTTTAATTTTGAAAAAAAAATATATGTTCTTCAGAATTTTTAAGAACGAATTCTAGAGTTTCAGATGATATGTGAAGCCTGGCTGGCTGCTAAGCCATGTCTAATTTTTTTGGACTGAGGCATTCACTTATCATTTCAGGAGCTTTTTTATTCCCATCAATTTGGCTGTTGTATGTAATGCTCTGCTGAAGCTTGGCTAGCCATTTGGCCATGTCTAATCTTTTGGACCGAAGCTTTCACATAAAGCTTGGCTGCCTATTTAGCCATGTCTAAATTTTTAGACCGAAGCTTTAGACTAACATTGCATGATTCCTGGAATTCCTATTAAAAATTTTGAATTTATTTATTTTCTTTTTCCAAAATATTTTCGAAAAATATACAAAAAAAATTAATAAAATCATAAAAACCAAAATTTTTGTGCTTCTTGTTTGAGTCTAGTGTCAAATTTTAAGTTTGGTGTCAATTGCATGTTTTAATTTTTCTTAAAATTTCGAAAATTCATGCATGTGTTCTTCATTGATCTTCAAGTTGTTCTTGATGAATTTCTTTGTTTGATCTTTAAATTTTCTTGTTTTGTATCTTTTCTTGTTTTTCATATGCATTCTTGAATTATTAGTCTCTAAAGAATAAAAATTTTTAAGTTTGGTGTCTTGCATGTCTTTCTTTTCTTAAAAATATTCAAAAATAAGTTCTTAATGTTCATCTTGATCTTCAAAGTGTTCTTGGTGTTCATCTTGACATTCAAAGTGTTCTTGCATGCATTTTTTGTTTTGATCTTAAATTTTCATGTTTTGTGTCATTGAGTTGTTTTTCTCTTTCCTCATTAAAATTCAAAAATAAAAAAATATCTTTTCCTTTATTTTTCTCATAAATTTCGAAATTTTGAATTGATTTAGTCAAAAAGTTTTAAAATTTAGTTTTTTCTTATTAGTCAAATCAAAATTTCAAATTAAAAATTCTATCTTTTAAAATCTTTTTCAAATTTCTTTTAATATTTTCGAATTCTTTCTTAAAATTTGATTTTCAAAATCTTTTTCTTATTTTTATTTCATGATTTTCGAAATTACTACTAACAGTTAATGTTTTGATTCAAAAATTTTCAAGTTGTTGCTTGCCTATTAAGAAAGGATCAATTTTTTAATTCTAGAATCATATCTTTTAGTTTCTTGTTAGTCAAGTAATCAACTTTAATTTCAAAAATTAAATCTTTTTAATTTTCTTTTCAAATCTTTTTCAAAATAAATTTTCAATCATATCTTTTTCAAAATTTAATTTCAAAATATTTTTTTTCTTACTTCCTATCTTTTCAAAATTGATTTTCAAATCTTTTTCAATTAACTACTTGACTTTTTATCTGTTTTACTATTTCTTATCTTTTTCAAAACCACCTAACTACCTTTCCCTCTCCAATTTTCGAAAATAACTAACCCCTTTTCAAAATTCTTTTTAATTAACTAATTGTTTTAAGTTTTAATTTTATTTTATTTCTTTTAATAGTTTCGAATACTAACCAATAATTAAAATAAAAACAAAAATATTTTTCTTTTCTTTTAAATTAATATTCGAATTTCTTCTCTTTCTCATCTCTTTCTATTTATTTATTTATTTACTAACACTTCTCTTCCTCTTATAATTCGAACCCTCTCCCTCTCTCTGTGTTCGAATTTCTCTTCTCCCTTCTTCATTCTATTCCTTCTATTCTTCTACTCACATAAAGGAATCTCTATACTGTGAAATAGAGGATTCCTATTTTTTTCTGTTCTCTTCTTTTTCATATGAGCAGGAACAAGGATAAGAACATTCTTGTTGAAGCTGATCATGAACCTGAAAGGACTCTGAAGAGGAAGCTAAGAGAAGCTAAAGCACACAACTCTGGAGAGGACCTAACAGAAATTTTCGAAAAAGAAGAAGACATGGCAGCCGAAAATAACAACAATGGTGGATATGCAAGGAAGATGCTTGGTGACTTTACTGCACCCACTTCTGACTTCTATGGAAGAAGCATCTCAATTCCTACAATTGGAGCAAACAACTTTGAGCTTAAGCCTCAATTAGTTTCTCTAATGCAGCAGAATTGCAAATTTCATGGACTTCCATTGGAAGATCCTCATCAGTTCTTAGCTGAATTCTTGCAAATCTGTGACGCTGTTAAGACTAATGGGGTTAATCCTGAGGTCTACAGACTTATGCTTCTCCCCTTTGTAGTAAGAGACAGAGCTAGGACATGGTTGGACTCACAACCTAAAGAAAGCCTGAACTCTTGGGAAAGATACAAGCAATTAATCAGAAGGTGTCCTTTTGACATGCTTTCAGAATGGTGTAAGGAGTAGAATTCCTTGACACCTCAGGATCTGTGGACCCCACAGGATCCCCACCTACCCCACCTCTTCTTCTCTCCTCTTCACACATTTCCATAACACTCTTCTCCAAATACCTTTCACCTATCAAATCCTACCCTCTTCCCCATATTCTCTTCACCACTCACATCCATCCATCATAAACCCCACCTACCTCACCTTTCAAATTCAAACCATTTTCCTCCCAAACCCAACCCCTATTACAAGAATTCCCTCTCTACTTTACTCCTATATATGCCCCTCATCACTCCTTCCTTTTCACACATCATAACCACCTAAAACCCCCTTGGCCGAACCATTCATACACCTCCATCTCCTCCATCTCTTCTTCTTCTAATCCCTTCTTTCTTCTTTTGCTCGAGGACGAGCAAACCTTTTAAGTTTGGTGTGGAAAAAGCTCTGCTTTTTTTTCTATAACCATTAATGGCACCTAAGGCCGGAAAAAAACTCTAGAAAGAGGAAAGGAAAGGCAATTGCTTCCAACTCCGAGTCATGGAAGATGGAGAGATTCATCTCACAAGCCCATCACTAAGAAGAGGATGGAGCAAACAAGAGAGCCCAATCATGGACCTCAAAAAGAGCATGAGGAAATTCCTCATAAAAAAATCCCTGAGATACCTCAAGGGATGCACTTTTCTCCACAAAACTATTGGGAGCAAATCAACACCTCCTTAGGAGAATTGAATTCCAACATGGGGCAACTAAGGATGGAGCACCAAGAGCACTCCATTATCCTCAATGAAATCAGAGAAGACCAAAGAGCCATGAGGGAGGAGCAACAAAGGCAAGGAAGAGACATAGAGGAGCTCAAGCACTCCATAAGATCTTCAAGAGGAAGAACTAGCCACCATCACTAAGGTGGACCCGTTCTTTAATTTCCTTATTCTTATTTTTCTGTTTTTCAAAAATTATGCTTTCTATTTTATCTATGTTTGTGTCTTTATTACATGATCATTAGTGTCTAGTGTCTATGTCTTAAAGTTATGAATGTTCTATGAATCCTTCACATTTCTTAAATGAAAAAAGTTTTTAAATGCAAAAGAAATAGAAGTACATGAATTTCGAATTATATCTTGAAAATAATCTAATTATTTTGATGTGGTGGCAATACCTTTTGTTTTCTGAATGAATGCTTGAACAGTGCATATTTTTTGAATTTGTTGTTTATGAATGTTAAAATTGTTGGCTCTTGAAAGAAAAATGACAAAAGAGAAATGTTATTGATAATCTGAAAAATCATAAAATTGATTCTTGAAGTAAGAAAAAGTAGTGAAAGCAAAAGCTTGCGAAAAAAAAGAAGAGAAAAAAAATAATAATAAAAGAAAAAAAAGAAAAAGCAAGCAGAAAAAGCCAATAGCCCTTTAAACCAAAAGGCAAGGGTAAAAAGGATCCAAGGCTTTGAGCATTAATGGATAAGAGGGCCCAAAGGAATAAAATCCTGGCCAAAGCGGCCAAACCAACCTGTCCCTAACCATGTGCTTGTGGCGTGAAGGTGTCAAGTGAAAAACTTGAGACTGGGCGGTTAAAGTCGTGGTCCAAAGCAAAAAGAGTGTGCTTAAGAGCTCTAGGCACCTCTAACTGTGGACTCTAGCAAAGCTGAGTCACAATCTGAAAAGGTTCACCCAGTTATGTGTCTGTGGCATTTATGTATCAAGTGGTAATACTGGAAAACAAAATGCTTAGGGTCATGGCCAAGACTCATAAAGTAGCTGTGTTCAAGAATCAACATACTGAACTAGGAGAATCAATAACACTATCTAAATTCTAAGTCCTTATAGATGCCAATCATTCTGAACTTCAAAGGATAAAGTGAGATGCCAAAACTGTTCAGAAGAAAAAAGGCTACAAGTCCTGCTCATCTAATTGAAGCTAATCTTCATTGATAAGTTTGGAATTCATTGTATATTCTCTT
Organism: Arachis ipaensis; assembly: GCF_000816755.2. NCBI lineage: Eukaryota > Viridiplantae > Streptophyta > Magnoliopsida > Fabales > Fabaceae > Arachis > Arachis ipaensis. Next base: position 89,850,272 of record NC_029793.2, read on the forward strand.
CTTTTTATCCTATTTTATTTTTAGTTGCTTGGGGACAAGCAACAATTTAAGTTTGGTGTTGTGATGAGCTGATAATTTATACCCTTTTTTGCATTATTTTTGACATAGTTTTTAGTATGTTTTTATTACTTTTTGTTATATTTTATTAGTTTTTATTCAAAAATCATATTTCTGGACTTTACTATAAGTTTGTGTATTTTTCTGTGATTTCAGGTATTTTTTGTCTGAAATTGAGGGACCTGAGCGAAAATCTGTTTCAGAGGCTGAAAAAGGACTCCAGATGCTGTTGGATTCTGACCCTCTTGCACTCGAAGTGGAATTTGTGGAACTGCAGAAGCTCAATTGGCGCGCTCTCAATTGAGTTGGAAAGTAAACATCCTGGGCTTTCCAGCAATATATAATAACCCATACTTTACCCGAGATTTGATGGACCAAATAGGCGTTCAAAGTCAGCCTAAAATTTCTGGCGTAAAACGCCCAAACTGGCACCAAAGCTGGCGTTTAACTCCAGGAACAGCCTATGCACGAAAAAACTTCAATGCTCAGCCCAAGCACACACCAAGTGGGCTCCGGAAGTGAATTTCTGCACTATCTGCACTTAGTTACCCATTTTCTGTAAACCCTAGGTTACTTGTTTAATATAAAAACTATTTTTATAGATTTATTTTATATCTTTTATAGACTTTTACCGTCATATGCTATTGTACACGTTTGGGGGCTGGCCTCACAGCCATGTCTAGACCTTTTTTACTTATGTATTTTCTACTGTGGACTTTCTACACCCCATAGATTAAGGTGTGGAGCTCTGCTGTTCTTCATGAATTAATGCAATTACTACTATTTTTCTATTCAATTCACGCCTACTTCTTCTCCAAGACATACTCTCGTACTTAATTCAGTTAAGTCAAAATGAAGGGATGACCCGTGACAATCACCCATTCTTCGTTACTCGCTTAGCCAAGATTGCGTGCCTGACAACCACAATATGGTCTACATGATGTTCAACGTAGTCAATGGATGACAACTGGAGTATATTCTCTTGGATATCTAATACACGGACCGAGTCCGTGAGATTAGTATCTTCGTGGTATAGGCTAGAATTATTGGCAGCCATTCCTGGGATCTAGAAAGTTTTAAACCTTGTCTGTGGTATTCCGAGTAGGATCCGGGAAGGAATGACTGTGACGAGCTTCAAACCTGTGAATATTGGGCGCAAGTGACAGTGTGCAAAAGGATCAATGGATCCTATTCCGACGCTAGCGGGAACCGACAGATGATTAGCCATGCGGTAGCTGTACCTGGTATTTTTCATCCAAGACGAGAAATCTGACAGTTGATTAGCCGTGCAGAAACTGTAGAGGACCATTTTCACTGAGAGGATCTTACAGCTTGCCATGGAAGGAAGTAACGCATGGTTGGAAGAAGGCAATAGGAAAGCAGAGGTTTAGAAGCAACAAAGCATCTCCAGACGCTTATCTGAAATTACCACCAATGAATTACATAAGTAACTTTATTTTATTTTATGTTTTATTTATCTTTTAATTATCAAAACCTCATAACCATTTGAATCCGCCTGACTGAGATTTACAAGGATGACCATAGCTTGCTTCAAGCCGACAATCTCCATGGGATCGAACTTTACTCACGTAAGGTTTATTACTTGGATGACCCAGTGCACTTGCTGGTCAGTTGCGCGGAGTTATGAAGAAAAGTGCGGGATCACGATTTCCGTGCACTAAGTTTTTGGCACTGTTGCCGATGATTGTTCGAGTTTGGACAACTAACGGTTCATCTTGTTGCTCAGATTAGGTAATTTTATTTTATTTTATTTTTATTTTCGAAAAAAATTGCAAAAAAAAATTTATATTTTGTTCTTCAAAATTTTCAAGAATGAATTCTAGAGTTTCAGATGATATGTGAAGCTTGGCTGGCTGCGAAGCCATGTCTAATCTTTTGGACTGAGGCTTCCACTTATCATATGGCAAGAGCCTTTGGATTCCCATCTATTTAGCTGTTGTATGTCTGTATTTGTATGCTGAAGCTTGGCTGGCCATTTGACCATGTCTAATCTTTTGGACCGAAGCTTTCACATAAAGCTTGGCTGGCTATTAAGCCATGTCTAAATTTTTGGACCGAAGCTTTAGACTAACATTGCAGGATTCCTGGAATTCTTATTAAAAATTTTGAATCTCTTTATTTTCTTTTCCAAAATAATTTTCGAAAAATACAAAAAAATTAATAAAACCAAAAAAACCAAAAATATTTTGTGTTTCTTGTTTGAGTCTTGTGTCAAATTTTAAGTTTTGTGTCAATTGCATGTTTTAACTTTTTTTCAAAATTTTTGAAAACTCATGCATGTGTTCTTTTTTTATCTTCAAGTTGTTCTTGTTTATTTTTCTTGTTTGATCTTTAAATTTTCTTATTTTGTGTCTTTTCTTGTTTTTCATATGCATTCTTGAATTATTAGTGTCTATGGTTTAAAAATTTTTAAGTTTGGTGTCTTGCATGTCTTTCTTTTCTTAAAAATTTTCAAAAATATGTTCTTGATGTTCATCATGATCTTCAAAGTGTTCTTGGTGTTCATCTTGACATTCAAAGTGTTCTTGCATGCATTTTTGTTTTTATCTTAAATTTTTATGTTTTGGGTCTTTTTGATGTTTTTCTCTCTCCTCTTTAAAATTCAAAAATAAAAAAAAATATTTTTCCTTTATTTTGCTCATAAATTTCGAAATTTTGAATTTATTTAGTCAAAAAATTTTAAAATTTAGTTTCTTATTAGTCAAGCCAAAATTTCAAATTAAAAATTCTATCTTTTAAAATCTTTTTCAAATTTCTTTTAATATTTTTGAATTGTTTTTTAAAATTTGATTTTCAAAATCTTTTTCTTATTTTTATTTCATGATTTTTGAAATTATTATTAACAATTAATGTTTAGATTCAAAAATTTTTAAGTTGTTACTTGCTTATTAAGAAAAGATCAATCTTTAAATTCTAGAATCATATCTTTTAGTTTCTTGTTAGTCAAGTAATCAACTTTAATTTCAAAAATCAAATCTTTTTAATTTCCTTTTCAAATCTTTTTCAAAATAAATTTCAATCATATCTTTCAATCATATCTTTTTCAAAATTTAATTTCAAAATCTTTTTCTGACTTCTTATCTTTTTAAAATTGATTTTCAAATCTTTTTCAATTAACTACTTGACTTTTTGTTTGATTTTAAAAGTTTTCTATTTCTTATATTTTTCAAAACCACCTAACTACTTTTCTCTCTCTAATTTTCAAAAATTACTAACCAGTTTTTCAAAAAATCTTTTTAATTAATTAATTTATTTAGTTTTCAAATTTTATTTTATTTCTTTTCTTAATTTTCGAATACTAACCAATAATTAAAATAAAAACAAAAATATTTTTCTTTTATTATAATTAAAATTCGAATACTCTTCTCCCTCTCCTCTCTTTTTATTTAATTTATTTATTTACTAACACTTCTCTTCTATTTATAATTCGAACCCTCTCTGTGTTCGAATTCTTCTTCTTCTCCCTTCTTCATTCTATTCTTTTCTTCTTCTACTCACATAAAGGAAACTCTATACTGTGACATAGAGGATTCCTCTTCTCTTCTGTTCTCTTCTTTTTTATATGAGCAGGAACAAGGATAAGAATATTCTTGTTGAAGCTGATCGTGAACCTGAAAGGACTCTAAAGAGGAAGCTAAGAGAAGCTAAAGCACAAAACTCTGGAGAGGACCTAACAGAAATTTTCGAAAAAGAAGTAGAGATGGCAGCCGAAAATAACAACAATGGTGGATATGCAAGGAAGATGCTTGGTGACTTTACTGCACCCACTTCTGACTTCTATGTAAGAAGCATCTCAATTCCTACAATTGGAGCAAACAACTTTGAGCTTAAGCCTCAATTAGTTTCTCCAATGCAGCAAAATTGCAAGTTTCATGGACTTCCATTGGAAGATCCTCATCAGTTTTTAGCTGAATTCTTGCAAATCTGTGACACTATTAAGACTAATGGGGTTAATCATGAAGTCTACAGGCTTATGCTTTTCCACTTTGCTGTAAGAGACAGAGCTAGGATATGGTTGGACTCACAACCTAAAGAAAGCCTGAACTCTTGGGAAAAGTTGGTCAATGCTTTCTTAGCCAAATTCTTTCTACCTCAAAAGTTGAGCAAGCTTAGAGTGGAAGTCCAAACTTTCAGACAGAAGGAAGGTGAATCCCTCTATGAAGCTTGGGAAAGATACAAGAAATTGATCAGAATGTGTCCTTCTGACATGCTTTCAGAATGGAGCATCTTATGTATATTCTATGATGGTCTGTCTGAATTATCCAAGATGTCATTGGATCACTCTGCTGGTGGATCTCTTCATCTGAAGAAGACGCCTGCAGAAGCCCAGGAACTCATTGAAATGGTTGCAAATAACCAGTTCATGTATACTTCTGAAAGGAATCCTGTGAATAATGGGACAACTCAGAAGAAAGGAGTTCTTGAGATTGATACTCTGAATGCCATATTGGCTCAGAATAAAATATTGACTCAGCAAGTCAATATGATTTCTTAGAGTCTGACTGAAATGCACGCTCCATCCGGCAGTACTAAAGAAGCCTCCCCTGAAGGAGAAGCTTATGACCCTGAGAATCCTGCAATGGAAGAGGTGAATTACATGGGAGAATCCTATGGAAACACCTATAATCCTTCATGGAGGAATTATCCAAATTTCTCATGGAATGATCAATAGAAGACTAATCAAGGCTTCAATAATAATGGTGGGAGAAATAGGTTTGGCAATAGCAAACCTTTTCCATCATCTCTTGAGCAATAGACATAGAATTCTAAGTAGAGCCTCTCTGACTTAGCAACCATAGTCTCTGATCTATCTAAGACCACTCTCAGTTTCATGACTGAAACAAGGTCCTCCATTAGAAACTTGGAGGCACAAGTGGGTCAACTGAGTAAAAGAGTTACTGACATCCCTCCTAGCACTCACCCAAGCAATACAGAAGAGAATCCAAAAAGAGAGTGTAAAGCCATAAACACGTTCAACATGGCCGAACCTAGGGAGGAGGAAAAGGCAGTGATTTCCACTGAGGAAGACCTCCATGGACGTCCGCTGACCCCTAAGGAGTTCCCTATTGAGGAACCAAAGGAATCTGAAGCTCATATAGAGACCATAGAGATTCCACTAAACTTATGGTTGCCATTCATAAGCTCTAATGAGTATTCTTCCTCTGAAGAAGATGAAGATATTATTGAAGTGCAAGTTGCTCAGTATCTGGGAGAAATCATGAAGATGAATGCCAAGTTATTTGTTAATGAGACTTGGGAGGATGAACCTCCATTGCTCATCAATGAACTGAATACCTTGGTTCAACAGAAATTAACTCAGAAAAAACTGGATCCCGAAAAGTTCTTAATACCCTATATCATAGGCACCATGACCTTTAAGAAGGCTCTGTGTGACCTTGGTTCAAGTATAAACCTCATGCAACTCTCTGTAATGGAGAAACTAGGGATCTTTGAGGTACAAGCTACAAGAGTCTCACTAGAGATGGCAGACAATTCAGGAAAACAGGCTTATGGACTTGTACAGGATGTCTTAGTGAAGGTTGAAGGCTTTTACATCCCTACTGATTTCATAATCCTAGACACTGGGAAGGATGAAGATGAATCCAACATCCTTGAAAGACCCTTCCTAGCCACAGCAAGAGCTGTGATTGATGTGGACAGAGGAGAGTTAGTCCTGCAATTGAATGAGGACTACCTTGTATTTAAAGCTCAAGGATCTTCTTCTGTAACCATGGAAAGGAAGCATGAAAAGCTTCTCTCAAAGTCAAACAGAGCCCCCACACTCAACTTCTATGTTTGGTGTTGGGAGGCCAACATCAAGCTCTGAGTCTCTGTGAAGCTCTCTAAGAGCTCACTGTCAAGCTATTGACATTAAAGAAGCGCTTGTTGGGAGGCAACCAAATGTTATTTAATTATATCTATTTATTTTCCATTGTTATTTTATGTTTTCTTTAGGTTGATCATCATGTGAAGTCACAAAAACAAATGAAAAATAAAAAATAGAATGAAAAACAGCATCAAAAACAGCACACCCTGGAGGACAAGCTTACTGGCATTTAAACGCCAATAAGGATAGTAGAATGGGCATTTAACGCCCAGCCTGGCATCATTTTGGGCGTTAAATGCCAAAATGGGCAGCACTCTGGGCGTTTAACGCCAGAAATGGGCATCTGGCTGGTGTTGAACGCCAGGAAAGGTAGCAGAGCTAGCGTTAAACGCCAGAATTGGCATAGAATGGGCATTTGAATGCCAGATTGGTGCAGAGAGCAGAATTCCTTGACACTTCAGGATCTGTAGACCCCACAGGATCCCTACCTACCCCACCTCTTATTCTCTCCTCTTCACACCTTTCCATAACAGTCTTCCCCAAATACCCTTGACCAATGCCATCAATAACTCTTCCCCAAATACCCTTCACCTATCAAATCTTACCCTCTTCTCCATAATCTCTTCACCACTCATATCCATCTATCATAAAATCCCACCTACCTCACCTTTCAATTTAAACGATTTCCCTCCCAAACCCACCCTTTCTCACATGGACTCCCTCTCCCTCCTACCCTATAAATACCCTTCCTCACTACCTCAACTTTCACACAACACATACACACTACTACCCCCTTGGCCGAACCCACTACTCCCTCCATCTCATCCATTTCTTCTTCTTCTACTCTTTTCTTTCTTCATTTGCTCGAGGACGAACAATCATTCTAAGTTTGGTGTGGGAAAAGCTAAAGCCTTTTATTTTTCCATAACCATTAATGGCACCTAAGGCCGAAGAAACCTCTAGAAAGAGGAAAGAGAAAGTAGTTGCTTCCACCTCCGAGTCATGGGAGATGGAGAGATTCATCTCAAAGGTCTATCAAGACCACTTTTATGAAGTTGTGGCCAAGAAAAAGGTGATCCCCGAGGTCCCTTTCAAGCTCAAAAAGAGTGAATATCCGGAGATCTGACATGAAATTCAAAGAAGACCAAAGAGCCATGAGGGAGGAGCAACAAAGGCAAGGAAGAGACATAGAATAGCTCAAGCACTCCATAAGATCTTAAAGAGGAAGAACTAGCCGCCATCACTAAGGTGGACCCGTTCTTTAATTTCCTTGTTCTTATTTTTCTATTTTTTAAAAATTATGCTTTATGTTTTATCTATGTTTGTGTCTTTATTACATGATCATTAGTGTCTAGTGTCTATGTCTTAAAGCTATGAATGTCCTATAAATCCTTCACCTTTCTTAAATGAAAAATGTTTTTAATTGCAAAAGAACAAGAAGTACATGATTTCGAATTCTATCTTGAAATTAGTTTAATTATTTTGATGTGGTGGCAATACCTATTGTTTTCTGAATGAATGCTTGAACAGTGCATATTTTTGAATTTGTTGTTTATGAATGTTAAAATTGTTAGTTCTTGAAAGAATAAAGAAAAAAGGAGAAATGTTATTTGATAATCTGAAAAATCATAAAATTGATTCTTGAAGCAAGAAAAAGCAGTGAAAAGCTGGTGAAAAAAAAGAAAAAAATGGCAAAAAAAAGAGAAAGAAAAAGAAAAAGCAAGCAGAAAAGCCAATATCCCCTTAAATCAAAAGGCAAGGGTAAAAAGGATCCAAGGCTTTGAGCATTAATGGATAAGAGGGCCCAAAGGAATAAAATCCTGGCCTAAGCAGCCAAACCAAGCTGTCCCTAACCATGTGCTTGTGGCGTGAAGGTGTCAAGTGAAAAACTTGAGACTGAGCAGTTAAAGTCGTGGTCCAAAGCAAAAAGAGTGTGATTAAGAGCTCTAGGAACCTGTAACTGGGGCCTCTAGCAAAGCTGAGTCACAATCTGAAAAGGTTCACCCAGTTATGTGTCTGTGGCATTTATGTATCCGGTGGTAATACTAGAAAACAAAATGCTTAGGGTCACGGCCAAGACTCATAAAGTAGCTGTGTTCAAGAATCAACATACTGAACTAGGAGAATCAATAACACTATCTGAATTCTAAGTCCCTATAGATACCAATCATTCTGAACTTCAAAGGATAAAGTGTGATGCCAAAACTGTTTAGAAGCAAAAAGGCTACAAGTCTCGCTCATCTAATTGAAGCTAATCTTCATTGATAAGTTTGGAATTTATTGTATTTTCTCTTCTTTTTATCCTATTTTATTTTTAGTTGCTTGGGGACAAGCAACAATTTAAGTTTGGTGTTGTGATGAGCGGATAATTTATACCCTTTTTGGCATTGTTTTTACATGATTTTTAGTATGTTTTAGTAACTTTTATTATATTTTTATTAGTTTTTATTCAAAAATCATATTTCTGGACTTTACTATGAGTTTGTGTGTTTTTCTGTGATTTCAGGTATTTTCTAGCTGAAATTGAGGGACCTGGGCAAAAATCTGATTCAGAGGTTGAAAAAGGTTCACCCAGTTATGTGTCTGTGGCATTTATGTATCCGGTGGTAATACTGGAAAACAAAATGCTTAGGGTCACGGCCAAGACTCATAAAGTAGTTGTGTTCAAGAATCAACGTACTAAACTAGGAGAATCAATAACACTATCTGAATTCTAAGTTCCTATAGATGCCAATCATTCTGAACTTCAAAGGATAAAGTGAGATGCCAAAACTGTTCAGAAGCAAAAAGGCTACAAGTCCCGCTCATCTAATTGAAGCTAATCTTCATTGATAAGTTTGGAATTCATTGTATATTCTCTTCTTTTTATCCTATTTTATTTTTAGTTGCTTGGGGACAAGCAACAATTTAAGTTTGGTGTTGTGATGAGCGGATAATTTATACACTTTTTGGCATTGTGTTTAGTATGTTTTTAGTATATTTTAATTGCTTTTTATTATATTTTTATTAGTTTTTAAATAAAAATCACTCTTCTGGAATTTACTATGAGTTTGTGTATTTTTCTGTAATTTCAGGTATTTTCTGGCTGAAATTGAGAGACCTGAGCAAAAATCTGATTCAGAGACTGAGAAAGGACTGCAGATGCTGTTGGATTCTAACCTCCCTGCACTCGAAGAGAATTTTCTGGAGCTACAGAAGCCCAATTGGCGCGCTCTCAATTTTCTTGATTTTGAATGTTTGTGATCATGTGTAGTAGTTAGAACAGATACAGAAAGGTTCAGAGATGAAAACAAAACACCCTGGAGGAAAGACCTTACTTGCGTTGAACGCTAGACAAGGGACAAGAGTGGGCATTCAACACCCACTAGGGACAGCAATGCTGGCATTGAACGCCAGCCAAAAGCAA